>NC_087208.1:87581466-87612062 GCF_015104395.2 Macrobrachium nipponense
GAAGATTATGATGGATTAAAGTCCAGTTTCCATTAGTGACTCTGGAAGATAATGATGGATAAAAGTCCAGGCTCTGGTAGTGACTCTGGAAGATTAAGTAGTGATTCTGGAATATTATGATGAATAAAAGCCCAGTGTCCTGTAGTGGCTCTGGAACATTATGATGAATTAAAGTCCAGTTTCCATTAGTGACTCTGGAAGATAATGATGGATAAAAGTCCAGTTTCCAGTGATGACTCTGGAAGATTATGATGAATTAAAGTCCAGTTTCCAGTAGTGACTCTGGAAGATAATGATGGATAAAAGTCCAGTTTCCAGTGATGACTCTGGAAGATTATGATGGATTAAAGTCCAGTTTCCAGTAGTGACTCTGGAAGATAATGATGGATAAAAGTCCAGTTTCCAGTGATGACTCTGGAAGATAATGATGGATAAAAGTTCCGTTTCCAGTAGTGACTCTGGTAGATTATGAATGATTAAAGTCCAGTTTCCCGTAGTGACTCTGGAAGATAATGATGGATAAAAGTCCAGTTTCCAGTTGTGACTCTGGAAAATTATGAAGGATTAAAATCTAGTTTCCAGTAATGACTCTGGAACATTATGATGGATAAAAGTCCATTTTCTAGTAGTGACTCTGGAGCATTATGATGGATATCAGTCCAGTTTCCAGTAGTGACTCTGGACGATTATGATGGATAAAAGTCCAGTTCCCAGTAGTGACTCTGGAACATTAGGATGGATAAAAGTCCATTTTCCAATAGTGACTCTGGAAGATAATGATGGATAAAAATCCAGTTTCAAAATGCGTAAAAATACTATCCAGGGTATAATTTTCTACATATGAAGGGATTGTAAATATATCTTTCAGATCCTCCAAATAATGCAAAGTCAGCTCGCTTAATGAACAAAATAACAATCTTGAATTCATACACTGTAAATTCGTTTACAAATAATGCAATAGTGACTGGTTCCTCAGGCTCCTTGCTTCGATAAACAGCCATTCTTTGTATTCCAGGATGCAGGTTGCCACGTCTCACTGTTACAAGTGTATCATTATACACTTCTCCTGAAGGACCTTGCTTGTTTTAGACTGCTGTGGCAATGCTGTTATTTTTATTATAAAGGAGAATTTGCTATAGAAAGTTAGGCGATGATATCCAGGATACAATTAGAAATTATTAGGTGAAATCCACATCGAAATTGACGTCTCGTCGGCTATACGGGATAGGTAGCTTCTGAAGAAAATGGTCTCATCAGTAGTTATAGGTGGGAGAGGAGCTGAATTTTGATTGGCTGCTGCTTAGGGGTTAGTGGTCCCCAGAGAGAGCCATTCTCCATTGATGGCTGCGGCCTCCTCCCACTTGATTCATTGTGTAACTGCTTTGAGGTTTTCCTCCTGTTACACCTTTCAAAACCTTTCACTGTCAATTTCTATTTCAGCGCTGAATGATCTCATAGGTCCCAATGCTTGGCCTTTGGCCTAAATTCTATATTCAACTCAACTCAAGTATGTTATATTAACGGAGGCAATTACAATAAGTAAAACCTGAAAATGTGCTGAATGTTAGGAAATTTGTTAATTATTATCCTTAGCCAATGTACATCCTGGCCCTAGTATGGGAGGCATTCTTGTAAAAAAAAGAAAAAAAAAATCTATAAAAAACATACGCGAATTGTAAATGTTACTCATAACATACAACATTTATCATGATTCTGCCTTTCGGAATCCTACGAAAATTTCGCCCAGCCACGTCCTTTGACAAGACCGCGCATCCGGGAGCCTGCTGTGATGAGCAGGATGCTGGTGTTCTTCCTCTGATGACGACTGTGACTGTAACAAGGACGGCAATTCGACAATCGAGGCCGAATCTGTAGTGTCTTGGAGTTTATTGCCGTCTCGATTTTGCGTCCCGCAGAGGAACCCGCATGTCATGGTGAAATGCAGTCTTCCAGTTATGGACAGGAGATTTGTAACTGTCACGGCCTTGGTTAAGATAAGAAAAACTCGAAGGGACAATTTACCACCGTAGAGTGAAAAAAAAAATCATTAATATTATTATTATTATTATTTTTTTTTTTTCTATCACTGTCCTGATGCAACCCGGAACCCCACACTATAAATACCACCCAGTCGAACTGGAGGACTGTGATAGACCACACACACAAAAAAAAAAAAAATAAATAAATAAATGGACTGGGTGGTACTTGTAGTGTGGGGTTCCAGGTTGTATCCTGCCTCCATAGGGGGGTGTCCATCACTTTTTTACTATGTGTGCTGTCTCTAGGAACACACTCTTTTGCATGAGTCCTGGGGTACTTTACCCTCTAGTTTTTCCAGTTTCCTTTTCAGGGATCTAGGGATCGTGCCTAGTGTTCCTATGATTATGGGTACAATTTCCACTGGCAAATCACATATCCTTCGTCTTCTTCTTCTTCTTCTTCTTCTTCTTCTTCTTCTTCTTCTTCTTCTTCTTTTTCTTCTTCTTCTTCTTCTTCTTCTTCTTCTTCTTCTTCTTCTTATTATTATTATTATTATTATTATTATTATTATTATTATTATTATTATTATTATTATTATTATTATTATTATTAAAAAGGATTGCTGCATCAGCTCCATTACTTTTGTATAGAGGTTTCTCCATTTTCCCTAGCAGGGATTTTCAATGTTGCTAAAACTGGCAACAAACGTGCCAAAGGCGATCGATATGGGGGAAAAGTCGAGGAGAGAGAGAGAGAGAGAGAGAGAGAGAGAGAGAGAGAGAGAGAGAGAGAGAGACAGACAGACAGACAGAGACAAAGACAGAGAGTGAGGTACATGTAATAGAAGCAGCAATAAATATAATTCAAAATGACTCCACCGGATTTGACGATTCCCTTTGGCAGGTTGCTTGCCAGATTTAGCAACACTAAGAAATCCCTGATATAAAGGAAAATAGAGAAGGCTCTATATAAAATTAATGGAGCTTATGCAGTAATCCTTTTTAATAAGGCTTGTTTAAAAGAGGGTCGACTCCCAAGATATTATTATTATTATTATTATTATTATTATTATTATTATTATTATTATTATTATTATTATTATTATTATTATTATTATTATTATTATTATTATTATGTCAAGTAGCTCTATATTCTGTCTTGTCAGCAAATCGTATGCAATTACTTAGAATGCTTCAAATGATTGCATATTTCATTCAAATCGCCTTCTATATTTTTTCTTTTTATTTTTTCCATAAGCTTCAAACGATTCTAGTCATTAAGTCTAAATCTTCGTACATTCATTATTTTCGTAGTTGGTTTTGTATAATTTCTATACTTATCAAATGCCGTTTGAAACCTGACACGTCAATGCATTATATTCGTAAGTCGAACATGGAAGGGATATAATCTCGTATTTCTGCTTTACACATCCAAAAGACATGAAGAGTTTTATTATTTTATTTCATATATTTTTTTTTTTTTTCGTAAGTCTAACAGAGAAGGAATACAATCTCGTACTTCTGCTCTATACGTCCAGATGAAATGAAGATTTTTTTTTTCTTTTTTTTTTAAAGAACACTTTCTCATCACAAAAACTAAACTTGTGTTTTTGAAACTTTATTCTTCACGTCAAAACCGTGCACTAAGGATTTGGTAACCTCGAAAGGTCGGTTTTACCTTCGAAAAAATACACTATTCCTCCCATTAAGATCAGCTGATTCCCTTGCTGTCGTAATTCTTGAATGATATAATTTTTTCATGGGCTTATAATCGTCTCGTAAGGGATTATTCCTATCAAATGATGCAATTTCTAATAATGGACCCGAAGAACAATTCTTATCCCTAGATACTGGCCAGTGTGAATTGGACATTTCTTCTCTCCACAGATTACTGTCATCGAAAGTTTATTGCAAAACACACACACACACACACACACACATACTCACACACCCACGCTAATCCTTGTAGGATCTCTATCTTTTAACCTCCTTATGGCATTGTAGGATTTCTTTTTACTTAATTTCAATTCTGCCTCCAAAGAAGGACGAAACCAAAAAGAGTAATGATTTTATCATCTATAATTGATTTCCTCTTCATCAATTTCCATAGGAGTGTTGAATGGCTAAAGACCTATGTTATCCTATGACGGATTTTCATATATCTGCATATAAGATCCATAAATTTGTTGAGAGTAACTTTTGGTTTTTTTTTTTTTTTTGGCCATCGAAACTTACACACTATCTTTCTGTTACATGTGTAAGGCCTAGGGGTTTTGATTAATAATATATTCTTCGTGCGTTCTCTGTGACCTATGGAATGTGGAGAACAGTGCAGGAGTGACGACCTGAGAGTAGCTGATCAATGAGTTTCTAGGGGATGGCGTGAGATAAAAATGCTTGGTTCGTCGAGTCAATGTACGACAGTTTATGAACTCTTCTCAAGTGCCTTTGGGAAACTGGTTGTAGCCAGTAATATGAGGCGTTGTCGAAGTGTGCATTCGTATGTGCGTGTGCACCTCTTCTATTCATAATGTATCACTAGCCAAGTCTATGGGAAGACTTGCACAGAGATTCGTGGGAGGAAGGCGAAGCCATGATGGCAGATGCCAAAGTGTTTTTATTTAACAGTGAGTGATATTCCGGTTGGGAATGGGTAAGTGTTACCTTTACTTTAGCCAAAGGGATGGCTTGTTTGATATCTTGTAAGATGTTCCATTTTATTAACTTTGTCTTTAAACTTGTGTGTGTACTTACCGGGATGTGTTCTGTATCTTTGAAACAGACGGATCTGGAAATGCCGGGGGACAGAGTTCCCAGTGGGGTGTGGACTTGCTTTGGTGACTTGACATTGTAGTTTTTGAGTTAGTCTGTAAGACTGGGTTACTTGGTTAATTGATTTATTTATTCTTGTAAATAAACGTTATGTTATGATGCAACTCTCTCACTTTCATTACCTGTTAGAATGGAGAGAAAGAGGTGGAGAGAGAGAGAGAGAGAAGAGAGAGAGAGGAAGATAGAGAGAGAGAGAGAGAAGAGGAGGAAGGAAGAGAGAGAGAGGAGAGGGATTACTGGATTCCTTGGAGAGAGAGAGAGAGAGAGAGGGAGAGATAGGTTGTGTGTGTAATGGAGTAATGGGGTCTGCCTTCCGTTTCGTGTCCACGCTTACCTTATGAATACTGGGGGTTCTTCCCCCCATGTTATAGTGGGGTCAGCGGTTAAGAGGGGATATAAAAAGTTTTGTTTTTCTTTTCTATGCCTAGGAACGCCAATGTAGAGATGGGTGGCCAGTTAGAAAATAAAAGGGGTAGAGAAAATATCCGTCCGTGGGATGGGGGGATGAGGAATGAATTTCTATTGGGTCATCAAATTTGCTCGTACCGATTCTTCAGGGCGGGAGTCGTGAGACAAGCAACTCAGTCTAGTTCATGAGTGATGGTTGCTAGGTGCGTTTTCGCCAATCGCGTTTGTATCGTGCCGAACGAGATTTACGCGTTTTACGAAGAATTTCGAGTTCCTTTTGTTCCCATTATGGAGTGGTGAGTGTTAAACTATTGTTTTGAAGGAGTGGGTTTTTGTTTAAATATTTCAGGGTTATGGGATTGGTTCAAGAGGTCAACAATTTTTCTTGTCTTTGCCCCATAGTGATGTGTTTTCTTTATTTGCACGTGTTTGTAATAGACGTATGCATTCGTCTTTGTTTAAAACATAGGAGTGGTATTTTTTCTATGCATGTGAACTGTGCTTGGATCAAATTAATATTTTGGCTTAGGTGGACAACATGAGCTGGGCCACAATTTTAACGGGCTGAAGCACATTTCTGCAGAGAGCGCCTGAGGCCTTGCGAGGGTATACTGGCCTCCCTCGAGAGATAGTGCAGGGATGGGTACTAGTGTATACCTTGGGAAGGGGTCCTTAGACACTGTTCAAGGGGAGATGGGGATACTGCTGGTATGCCTCGGGCTGTTCTGCCGCTCGACTGAGGGGTTGTTCTCACGGGGGGGGGGAGAAATTTTTTTTTCTCAGTGTGGGTGAACTCCCCCTTTTCCTTTTTTTTTCTTTGTGTTGGGGTATGGGTCTGGCCTTGACCATGAATGCTAAGATGTCAGCTGATTGATAAGTTGATGAAGTGAAATGCCCATAGAGTCTTTTTTTTTAGAAAAGATATTTTTTTTTCTCTCTCTTGGATGAAGAGAAAAGGAAATAAAAAGAGATTTTTCTTTTCTGAAAATGAGGGGAAAAGTAGTTAACATGCACGGGATGTGTTATATGTTTCTTTGTGCCTTGAAAGACACAAATATAAGGGGGATACACAGATTATTTTTTTTATTGTGTTGGAGAAATTACTTTGAAATGCCGATGATTGGTGTTGTATCTGTGTTGTGTGGCAATGGTGTTATGTCATGGTGTTGCATCTGGAGACATTGTATGTCATAGGATTCAGCAATACTGTTGTATGCTATTTGAATTTCACCCTTACTTGAGATCTTTGCAAGAGAATTATTGCTGTGGAGAGTTATTATTATTATTAATAATTATTATACTTGAGATGTGTCACGGGGGGTTTGCTTAAGTATAATTATCATTACGGGAGACTTGTTTTACGAGAGTTTTGAGATATTTCATGGGAGATTAGTTGATAATTATTACAGATAATTATTCAAGGAGAATTATTACAATGAATTAATGGGAGAAGTCTTGTGTTAATTATTTGTTGAGTTTTTGTAACTTTGGAGAATATTTTCAGTGATTCACGGGGATGAGTTTTGCTGAATCTTGATGAATCTGACTGAATCTTGGTGAATTGTGTGAAATTTGCTAAATTTTTTGCTGAATTTTTGGAGAATGGACAAGCATTAACTTTGATGATAAATTTTGTACTGATACTGATGATTTTGATGATAGCAATTTTTTTTGGTGATTTTGTGATAATGATATTTCTGATACTGATTTTTTATGTACTAATACGTGGGCGTTTTAATGCTGTCAAGGGAGGTGAAATCTTTTGTGAATTTGGGAGGAACTAACAACACATTATTTTAGTTTGTTTTTATTTCTTTTCCTTTTTTTTATGAGTTCAGCAGATAATTGCTTGACATCTAGTGAGTTACGGGAGATAGTGAACAGTGCCGTTGATTTTTCTTTTCTCCTTTTTTGGAAATTAGCCATCGCTGACACAAGTTTTTTTTTACCAAGGGTGAATTTGAATTTATTTTTTCTCTCCAGTTGGTGTGGATATTTTTTAATGTCTCAGTTCATGACTTAGAGTCATTGTCGGGAACGTGTTCGTGTTTTAGCTATTTGATGCTATAGAGAAATATATGGGAGAATTTTTTGCATAGTTTTGAATGCATACGTAATGGCACTACATTTCTTCTCTGGATATTTGTGTTCCAGAAATTGTGAGTTTTCTTGCACAATACCCTTGTCGTATTTGTGACAAATTTGTGAGAGATAGGAAACTTGGTTAAGTTTTCTAGTGGCTTATGTCGTAGTGCATATGGAGAAGTCTTTGCTAAGACACTGTGAGTTTGGAATTCTGTTATAATGACTTGTGGCACATTGGTGATTTTTTTCTAGAATTTTTCTAGACAGTTTTATTTGCCGAGTTTTTGCCCTTTTTTTAGCAAGTTTATGCTAAATGAAGAAGAGTTTTTATAGTTTTTTACTATAACATTGAGTTATTCTTTGGAGAATTGGAGTTAGAATTGAGATATAATTAAGATATATTATTTTGGAGAGATAATTGGAGGTATATATTATTTTGGAGTTATGATTTGAGATATAATATATGGGAGATATATTTTTTGACCATTTTTGATATTTGCCAATGTGATATGAGCTATGTTTAGTTCATTTATTTTGCAGCCATCTTTGTTGCAAATGGAGACACATATTTGGAGATTATGGGGCAATATTTGTGAGTGTGTGAGTTAGTTGCCTTGAGTGCACATTTTTTGGAGATATATTTTTTGGAGCCTTGTTTTGTTCCACATGGAGTTATTAGGGAAATAGAGGTAAATATTTTGTATTTGCCGAAATAGAGGTGATTATTCTCTATTCTTGAAGTGGTGTCTTTTTTTTACTGACATGTGGCTATTAGAGAAATAAGAGAATAATATAAGGGGGTTGGTTATTAACCAAATGGAGGAAATATTTTTATAACCGGAGTGGTGTTATTATTAATATGGTGTCTCATAATGGAGTTGGAATTAATCTTTGGCGGGTGACCCTCTTTTTGTGGTTATGGAGTTGTTTTGAGCAAAGAGGAGATTTCTGAGGTTCTCTTTTTTGATTTCGTGACTATTTAGAGAGAAGTGGCATTACTGCATTACGAGTCATATGGAGATGTGTGTGCATTTTTTATGTTCACAAGTGTGTTATTCTTGGAGAAATATAATTTGGGGAAAAGTCATGTTGAGAGAATAAGTCTTCGAGACAAATTTTTGAACACATTAGTCATATCCTGGAGTTAATTCTGTGAAATGTGTCAGTTAGACCTTTTTTTTCTTGAGAATCATGAGTTTCCAAACTTATGTGTCTGACTAGACAATTTTTGTGCTGTTGTTTGAGCATGCGTCCGCAGGCGATTTTTCTGCTGACAAGCAATGTGATGAGCGCTGTGCTGTTTCTTTCCCTCTGATGGTGACAGATCAGAATTTTTGCAATATCTGGAAATGTTGGCTATAGCATTTCACGAAAGCGCATGTGTAAGAGTTTGCTTTCTGGCAAATTCCGTGGCTTTACATGGAGCATTTCTTGGGAAAAACGCGGGAGTTATGCATATTATACATGTATTATGTATTTTGTGATTGGGGAAATCTACTTGTGATTATTTTTTTTTATTATTTTTCTTCCTTTTCCTTGTTTTTTTTTATAATTTTTTCTTCCTTTTTTTTCCTTTTTTATGAAAGATATAATTTGGGATTGAGCTTAAGTAGCATTTCTTTTTTGGACGGGAGATTTGATTTTACCGGGAGGTGTAATTTTTTGGGGGTTGTTATTTACGTAAATGGGAGTTTGACATTAAGTCTCATTGTGATTAATTATTGAGCAGTTAAAGGGGTTTTTGCTGTTAAAAGTTGGAGATTTTTGCTGATTTTGTGGGTTGTTTAGATGTCAGAACTTGCGAGAACATTTTTGGGTCTGGGTGTTATGTGATTCTTTTTTTTTTTGTTTTTTTTTCTTTCTTTTTTTTTCTTGTGAGCACATTCGAGTTCGAAATGTGAGTGCAGAATTCCGTGGAGTTTGCTGTGTTTCTGAGTTGTGTGCTGAGTGTGAGTTTGGAGAATTGAGTTGGAGAACTTGATGTTTTTTTTTTCTTAGAGAGTTGCGATAATGACTTATCATTTTAGTAGTCATATTGAGGGAGTTAATTGGGAGACGTTCAGTTAGTATTTCTGACTTTTTGAGATCATTGTTTGATAGAAGTAGTATGTCTGGGTTAATTTTCTTAGATTGACCAGTGACTTGACTGACATACTAACACACACCAAAAGTCGTTCCCCGACACCAGCAAGACGTCCACCAGCCGTGCCGAGAGGTTGCTGTTATTTTACCCCAGGGTGATTACAAGTATTTCCACGTGGGTGATCAAGAGAATTCTACAGCGTGTTTTTTGGGGATCTACAAGAAGCCGTGAGAGTCTTCTACGATGAGGGAGGCATTCCGTCTTCCTACAGTTGCTACAGCCTGCTATAGCCTGTTGCTGTCTGTTCAGCTACTTGCAGACAAGCGAAGAGGGATATTCAAGAATCCTAATGCAGAAAATATGAGAGAAAATGCGTCTTGTGTTATTGGGAGATTAAAGCGTGATAAGACTTTATGTTATAATGCCAGAGACGTGCAGTTTTTCTTATATTTTATTTTAAGCCGGCCAGTGTTTTGTATTATATAAGCAATTTTGCTAGGCGGGGGCTAGCATATAGGTGGCCGAGCAATCTGTAAAGGCCTTAGGGGTTTTGATTTAATAATATACTTGTTCATTGCGTTTTCTCTGTGACCTATGGAATGTGGAGAACAGTGCAGGAGTGACGACCTGAGAGTAGCTGATCAATGAGTTTCTAGGGGATGGCATGAGATAAAAATGCTTGGTTCGTCGAGTCAATGTACGAGTTTATGAACTCTTCTCAAGTGCCTTTGGGAAACTGGTTGTAGCCAGTAATATGAGGCGTTGTCGAAGTGTGCATTCGTATGTGCGTGTGCGCCTCTTCTATTCATAATGTATCACTAGCCAAGTCTATGGGAAGACTTGCACAGAGATTCGTGGGAGGAAGGCGAAGCCATGATGGCAGATGCCAAAGTGTTTTTATTTAACAGTGAGTGATATTCCGGTTGGGAATGGGTAAGTGTTACCTTTACTTTAGCCAAAGGGATGGCTTGTTTGATATCTTGTAAGATGTTCCATTTTATTAACTTTGTCTTTAAACTTGTGTGTGTACTTACCGGGATGTGTTCTGTATCTTTGAAACAGACGGATCTGGAAATGCCGGGGGACAGAGTTCCCAGTGGGGTGTGGACTTGCTTTGGTGACTTGACATTGTAGTTTTTGAGTTAGTCTGTAAGACTGGGTTACTTGGTTAATTGATTTATTTATTCTTGTAAATAAACGTTATGTTATGATGCAACTCTCTCATTTTCATTACCTGTTAGAATGGAGAGAAAGAGGTGGAGAGAGAGAGAGAGAGAGAGAGAGAGAGAGAGAGGGATTACTGGATTCCTTGGAGAGAGAGAGAGAGAGAGAGGGAGAGATAGGTTGTGTGTGTAATGGAGTAATGGGGTCTGCCTTCCGTTTCGTGTCCACGCTTACCTTATGAATACTGGGGGTTCTTCCCCCCATGTTATACATGAAATCGAATTTTCTCAAATAATTACGCATTGTAGTAAAATTATGAATTTTATTTATTTATTTATTAATTTTTTTGTATCTCGATCTTCCGCATTTCTAAGTCATCTGTTGGAATTATGCATTTATCACTATTGTCGTAGGATAATACCACAAGTTTCCGTAGAGCTTCATCCCAAGGATATGAGGCTTATGCGCCAGTATGAGATTGGCTGATAGATAGCCACACTGATAGACAAGATAGTCAACGAATCTTCCTATGTCGTTTGACAATAGATGGATGGTCTTAAAAATTTCTTTGGGAGATTCATAATCTTGAGAATAAATGAAGAAGAAGATACTCGGTGATATTACTAATTGTTTCAATTAGTAGTGCAACACGCTTCCATTTGATTTATTTATTTATTTATTTATTTATTTATTTATTTATCCCTATTCCCTGCTGCAAGTTATTGATTTTTAGATTTTGTTTGCTTCTAGCCGAATTCTTGACTTTATTGAAGTGCGTAACTAATAATGATTATATCTTCTTCTTATACAAATTATATTATTTTGTATTCATAATTTTTGGTCTCTGTATATCTTATAGCTTTACAATACTGTCAATAGTCACATTGTTCATTCATTTTCACATTCCATGAAACGAAACAAAAATTGATTATTTACATTTTCCTTATCAAATTGTGAATAATAAAAAAAATGTTTTTGAACGGAACTATAAAACATTATTTTATTTCTTTTATTCTTTCGCTCGCAACCATGAAAAGGGAAACGCGTCAAATGTTTATCATTTCTCTTTGCATATTTCCCCTCGTCACAAACGTTACTGATAAATTATACCTTTAGAGACTACAATCAGAATTGTTTGGTTGATTGTTGTGAATAATAGGAGAGCCGGAACACAGATATTTTTTTTAAAGTTTAATGAAAGTGTGAACAGAAGTCTATCAATAAAAACGAGGTTGAACATTATAAAATAAACTATCATCACTCATATTAGTGTAAGTAAAGAATAGATAATACTACAATTGCCTTGCGGAACTGTGGTTCCACCAATTATATGGAAAAGGATTGGAAAGCAGTTGCTGTATTTGCGTATCGGAATAAGCATTGTAATGAAAATGAATAGAGAATAGAAATGACGTAGAACATAGGATAAAAGACTGGAGAGAGAGAGAGAGAGAGAGAGAGAGAGAGAGAGAGAGAGAGAGGAGAGAGAGAGAGAGAGAGAGCGAATAATGACGTAATTACTGAATAGTATTTTAGACAATATATGTTTCAAGGCTTAAGGATTAAATCTCGTGTATCCATTTCATTTTTTTTTCTTTTGAGAGAGAGAGAGAGAGAGAGAGAGAGAGAGAGAGAGAGAGAGAGAGAGAGAGAGAGAGAGAGCAGCAACTGGAAAAGCGAAATGAGGCGAGTACTGAAAAGGATAAATTTTGAGACGAGAAAATCATTCCATGGAAAGTGAATATAATCGCACATCTGCTAATCTCCTTCCATTATTACCCAAGAGAAGCAACGAGTGAATGTACTCGTTCCCATCGACCGCAGGGCCAAGCCCAATCGCGATAATCCCACGAAATCCTTTTTGAGATTCCTTTTCGAGATCTGATTCACATTTCCAGAGAATTTCGTTTCGTTTCGAACGACGGAAGGAACCTCAAACTGACGAGGTAGTGAGAATTTGAATGAGTTAATAATCGTGATTTTAAACAAACTATTTTAAGATTTGAAAGCCTTACTCGAAAACATTTCTTTATAATAATAATAATAATAATAATAATAATAATAATAATAATAATAATAATAATAATAATAATAATAATAAGAAGAAGAAGAAGAAGAAGAAGAAGAAGAAGAAGAAGAAGAAGAAGAAGAAGAAGAATAATAATAATAAAATAATAATATTAATAATAAGCTATGGGTTAAATAGCAAAACTCAGCAATGATGGAAAGAAATTAAGGAATAAAAGACAACGACGTAAATGGAACCTCTGGCAACTGAGGAGCTTCGTCCCGCAGCCAGGTATTCAACCCAATTAAAGGGAAGACGGTCAGGTACTTGGAGGTCGTCATCCAGCAACTGACCACCACAACGACAGTAACCAACAGCCTGAGATTGGACCTACAGAAGCAAACAAAAGGAAGAAATGAACAAGAGAAGAAAATAAGGAAATATGGAGATGCTACATTAGAAGCAACCCGACGGAGAAAGGATATTGAAGAAGGTTGGCCAACATCTGGAATGAGAGGAATAACACCCCCCAAACAGAACAGGCTGGCAGACCAAGTAAGAAACATATGGAAAAGGAACTGGCTCTCCCCAACAAAAAGAGAAGAACTGGAAAGGGAAATGTCACACGACAACGAATTACGCGAAGACGAACTGAGAGACGATGCCACAGAAGACGGCAGGGATGATGGATGAGGTATCAAACAACGACACAAGAAGAAACACCGACGAAGTAACAGAGAGGACGGAATGGGTAGAAAAGATTAGACAATGGATGGAACCAGATACAGAGAGAACAAAGATCCCCTCCATGAAAGCCTACAACGCCAAGAAATTAAGGGAAAAAAACAAGTGAGGTCAAGTAAATAATGGGCATAATACACACCACCAGTATCACAGAAACAAATAACTTGGCATATGCAGGAGCAAGATTAGTAGCAGAACTGATGGGGATACGAACACCAACACCACCAGCACAACCAATCCAACAGAAACCAAAACAGCAACCTCCTTGGAAAAGGCGCCTGGAAAAGCAAATCATGGTGATGAAATCTGACTTGAGTAAACTGAGAGAAATGGCAGAAAAAAGGCTACAAAGTACAAGAGAGGGGACTAAACAACACAATAGAAGATGTAAAACAGAGGCTTAAGGCCAAAGCACATAAGCTCCAACGGTACATGAACAGGAATAAGGGATACCAACAGAACAAACTATTCGGAACTAACCAGAAAAGACTATACAGCCAACTAAGAGGGGAAGACAACCACCAAGAAATTCCTGAAGCCGAACCAAGTAAGAAACTCTGGGAAAACATATGGAGCAATCTGGTATCACACAACAAACATGCAACATGGCTCCAGGAAGTCAAGGAAGAAGAAACAGGGAGAATAAAACAAAGATTCACAGAGATCACAACAGACAAAGTCAGACACCAACTAAAGAAAATGCCAAACTGGAAAGCCCCAGGTCCTGATGAAGTCCATGGATACTGGCTCAAAAACTTCAAGCCCCTACACCCACGAATAGCAGAACAACTCCAGCATTGTATCTCAAATCACCATGCACCCAAATGGATGACCACAGGGACATCCTTAGTAAAAAAAGACAAGAGTAAGGGAAATATAGCCAGTAACTACAGGCCTATCACCTGCCTACCAATAATGTGGAAGTTACTAACAGGTATCATCAGTGAAAGGCTATACAACTACCTAGAGGAGACAAACACCATCCCCCACCAACAGAAAGGCTGCAGAAGGAAGTGTAGGGGCACAAAAGATCAGCTCCTGATAGACAAAATGGTAATGAAGAACAGTAGGAGAAGGAAAACCAACCTAAACATGGCATGGATAGGCTATAAGAAAGCCTTCGACATGATACCACACACATGGCTAATAGAATGCCTGAAAATATATGGGGCAGAGGAAAACACGATCAGCTTCCTCAAAAATACAATGCGCAACTGGAATACAATACTTACAAGCTCTGGAATAAGACTAACAGAGGTTAATATCAGGAGAGGGATCTTCCAGGGCGACTCACTGTCCCCACTACTCTTCGTAGTAGCCATGATTTCCATGACAAAAGTACTACAGAAGATGGATGCCGGGTACCAACTCAAGAAAAGAGGCCACAGAATTAACCATCTGATGTTCATGGACGACATCAAGCTGTATGGTAAGAGCTTCAAGGAAATAGATACTCTAATCCAGACTGTAATGATTGTATCTGGGGACATCAGGATGGAGTTTGGAATAGAAAAATGCGCCTTAGTCAACATACAAAAGGGCAAAGTAACACGAAATGAAGGGATAAAGCTACCAGATGGGAGCAACATCAAACACATAGATGAGACTGGATGCAAATACCTGGGAATAATGGAAGGAGGGGATATAAAACACCAAAAGATGAAGGACACGATCAGGAAAGAATATATGCAGAGACTCAACACCAGAAATATGATAAAAGCCATAAACACATGGGCAGTGCCAGTAATCAGATGCAGCGCAGGAATAGTGGAATGGACGAAGGCAGAACTCTGCAGCATAGATCAGAAAACCAGGAAACATATGACAATACACAAAGCACCACACTCAAGAGCAAATGCGGACAGACTATACATAACACGAAAGGAAGGAGGGAGAGGACTACTAAGAATAGAGGACTGTGTCAACATCGAGAACAGAGCACTGGGGCAATAAAAATAGACGAAGACCCAGAAATATACAGAGACAGGAGAATGACAAACAGAACAGAGGGATGGCAAAACAAACCAATGCACGGACAATACATGAGACAGACTAAAAAACTAGCCAGCGATGACACGTGGCAATGGCTACAGAGGTGAGAGCTAAAGAAGGAAACTGAAGGAATGATAACAGCGGCACAAGATCAGGCCCTAAGAACCAGATATGTTCAAAGAACGATAGACGGAAATAACATCTCTCCTATATGTAGGAAGTGCAATACGAAAAATGAAACCATAAACCACATACCAAGCGAATGTCCGGCACTTGCACAGAACAAATACAAAAAGAGGCATGATTCAGTGGCAAAAACTCTCAACTGGAGCCTGTGCAAGAAACATCAGCTACCTTTCAGTAATAAGTAGTACGAACACCAACCTGAAGGAGTAATGGAAAACGATCAGGCAAAGATCCTCGTGGACTATGGTATCAGAACAGATAGGGTGATACGTGCAAATAGACCAGACGTGACGTTGATTGACAAAATCAAGCCGAAAGTATCACTCATTGATGTCGCAATACCATGGGACACCAGAGTTGAAGAGAAAGAGAGAGAAAAAATGGATAAGTATCAAGATCTGAAAATAGAAATAAGAAGGATATGGGATATGCCAGTGGAAATCGTACCCATAATCAAAGGAGCACTAGGCACAATCCCAAGATCCCTGAAAAGGAACCTAGAAAAACTAGAGGCTGAAGTAGCTCCAGGACTCATGCAGAAGAGTGTGATCCTAGAAATGGCGCAATTAGTAAGAAAAGTGATGGACTCCTAAGGAGGCAGGATGCAACCCGGAACCCCACACTATAAATACCACCCAGTCGAATTGGAGGAGTGTGATAGAGCAAATAAGAAAACAAAAATAATAATAATAATAAAAATAATAATAATAATAATAACTATTATTATTATAATAATTATTATTCTTATTACTTGCTTTTCTGGCTCAGCGATACTTAAACGTTTACGAATCCTGGAAGCCCTCCATATAGGAAAGGAGAAACCTAACTTGAACATTACCCAAGAAACGTTTCTCCTCCCTACAGCCGCCAGAAGTTAAGCAGCGAACGACCACCCTAAATATCCATTAGCACCAGCGGGATGATAGGATTCCTACCGCAGCCGCTCGCACGGCTGCATCCCTGCAACCATTGACGAGAGATCCCAGACTTAGCCCAAGACCGGCTTGACCAATGATAACATAGCTCTAGGATTCGAGCCGCTATAAATATCAGCACGCAGACACCTGTTCCCGAAACCCGACCTATCCTCCTCACTCCAAATCCCAAAACCAGCTCCACTGTTCTTGGCTCCCCAAAGCCATATAGCCCAGTCTCCCCTCCTCCTCCTCCCCAAAAATAAACAGATTTGAAGTTAGCCCAGAGATAAAGAACAACAAATACATTGCCCAGACACAAGATCTCACAAATCTCCTAGTGCAAATGCTTTCCAAGTTTGTAGAATTAACAAGATCAAACTTTTCAGAGGACATAGCCAAGGAAGTGGTATATAAGTGCATAAAAACGTCCAGAGGACTTTTTGCATCACCATGCCTACACATCTAAATAACAACAGTGCAAATAGCACTACAAATACACTCGGTGTCAGTTTCATCCCAAGTGACAGTAACAGGTACATCTCCAGTGCCAGGGCCAACCATAGTGTTGGTAGTCAAGGCACGTCAAGTGCAAATGACGAGTTAGGAAACAACAACAGCACAATCAGAATAAATGATTGCAGAGATACAGACGCTATAAAAATCCTCCAGTGGAACATACTAAGTGCAAACAACAAATATGCATTCCTGCAAGCTAACACTAACAAACAAATAACTATGACATCATAATGTTACAAGAAACACTAGTATGGGAAAACGCCAAGTTCTCATTTAGAGGGTAGAAAGTATAAAAAACACCATACACAGACACTAAAAGAGGGGTAATCACCCTGGTTAAAAACACAATTCCGTCAAAGAAACTAGACAACATCCCTTGCGGAGATGATGTAGAATCACTCAGTGTAAAACTCACACTTGCAAACACAACACTGACAGTACACAATATATACAGGGCTCGGGACAACACATTGGAAGGTGAAACACTCCTCAGTGCAGCAACACAAGAAAACACAGTAATTGGGGGAGACTTCAACGCACATCACCCGAGTCTGAACTCGACACAACAAACAAACACAACTGGTAGACATCTACACCAGTTATCATGTGAATTCCCAGAGGTTTGCCTACTAAACAGTGGAGAGCCAACTCATATAAAAGGAGGAAGACTAGATCTTTCCTTCACAAACTCAGCCCTAAAGGAGCAAGTAACATGGAAACTGCATGACACTCTCACGAGCGACCACATAGCCATTGACATTGGCCTGCAGCTCAAAAAGCTGCCCCCATACTGCCACCACCAGAGATGGAACCCCAAGTTCACAAACTGGGCTACATTCGAGGCCACAATGATGAGATGGGCAAAGGACTACCTTGAAAACCCAGCAAATTACATAGAACTCTTCTATGAAGAGTTCATCATAAACTTAGAGAGGCAGCAAATATGTACATGCCAAAGATCAAACAATCCAAGATCGATCACGAATACACATGTTACTACTGTTAAAGAGTCAAAGAACTCAATGCCATAGTCAACAGAGTCCGAAAACTCTTCAGACGGGAACCATCTGACAAGATGCAGAGACTTCTCAGAGAGGTAATAGCCCACGCAACTGAAGAGATAAAAGAAGTCAAACAACAGGCATGGTATGATTGGTGTGCCAACATCAGCAGACAAACTCCAGTAACCCAGATCTGGAGATTCCTTGCAAAAATTGCAGGGAAAGGAAGAACAGAGCAAAGCATCCATCCCAACCCACAAGAAGCTGACAACATAGCCAGAAACTTTGCAGAGAGGACAAAATCCCACAACCTTCCCCAAACAACACGGGAAAAAACAAATGAAATTTCCCCAGCAAGGTGGAGAGAAATCAATACTGCTTGCAACACGACTGATGACACAGACACACACTTCACTATGGAAAAACCAAATAGTGCACTCAGCGAGGGGAAAAGAGACATAGCCCCTGGAGCAGATGCAATAACCTACAGCATGTTGAGGCATATGGGAGACCCTGCTAAACAGGTGTATCTACTCCTGGTAAACAGGACATATGCAGAGCACACCAGGGCAAAGAAATGGGAACAGCAAGACACACAACCAATACCAAAGCCAAAGGGGAAAGGCTCATATAGGCCAATATCCCTCATCAGCTGCACGGAAAAAGTTGCAGAAAGAATGATTCTAAACAGACTACTATGGAAAGCAGGACCCCTACACCATAGGCTCTATGCCTATAGGGAAGGAGTAGGCACCCGCGAGTGCCTCACAGATGTGTTAAGTGCCATAAACGGCAGGAAATCCATAGCAGTCTTCTTAGATCTAGAAAAAGCACATGAACTGGCCAATGCAGCAACAATCCTCTCCTCCCTAGTCCAACAGAGGATCAAAGGCAACTTGCTTACATGGACAAAAGGATACATGCAAGACAATGAAGCAAGAGTAGTATTCCAAGGCAAAATGTCAGAATACTACTCTCTTGAAAACGGCATTCCACAGGGGGGCATTCTAAGCCCTTTCTTATTTAATGTCCTTATGGAAAATGTAGCCTGTCTAGAGCTACCACAAGGAGTAGAGGACTTCATATATGCTGATGATGTTTGCATCGTCAGCTCCGGCCCTCAAAGACAACTCCAAAAGATGCAAGAAGCCTTGCAAAAACTTGAGGACAAGCGCTCACAACTGGGACTCAAAATCAACAGAAACAAGACAAAAGCCATGGCAATAAAACATGATCGAAATCCACCCAACCTTCTACTGAAAGGAAACATCATAGACTGGGTTAATAGCTACACATATCTGGGAGTCTGCATTGCAGATTCACTATCTCCTGAGAGGGAAATACAGCTCCTCCAGGACAAACCAAAAATAGGGCTTAATGCCCTGAAGAGAATCACATCACTACAAGAAGGTGCAACATACCATCTGCTCAGGAGGTTCTAAATACAAACCATCAGAGCACAAGTAGAATATGCAGCACCAGTCCTGATAAGTCTCAGAAAGGATCAACAGTGGAGGAAGGAGGTCATCCAAAATAATGCAATGAGACCTATACTTGGAGCCCAAATGTGGACAAGAATTTCTCTCTTGAGGGCAGAGACACAACTACAGTCTCTCACACACAGGATAGGCCAAAGAAATATTGCCCTTCTGTGCAAAACCATCAGAAATGACAGAAATGCACCACACAAAAACAAAATGCAAGCTTGTATAAACCTGCATGAAGAGCTAGACCCGTCCAAAACCTATGCGAGCAGTATACTCTAGACACTGAGAGAACTGGGTATGCAGGACACAGTGAAACAAATAACAAAAGATGTCCCACCTGAGGGATACCAAAAATCACCTCCTTGGGTCGGAGACCCAATCTGGTATAATTTCACAATATTACCGGCAAACAAGGCACTGTGCAGAGCAGCACAGATGAAAACTGCTGCAGAAGAAGCAATCAGGACTACAGCAGCTGAAAACACATATTACACAGATGGCCCAGTTGATCCAGAAGCTCCAGGAACTGCAGCAGCAGTGGCTGCCCAAGACTTCAAAGGAAGCTGGAGGCTATCCAATAATGCCTCTATACTACAAGCGGAACTAATGGCAATCTTAAAAACCTTAGAAAATTCCAATCTAAAAGAAGGACGCACAACAGTGCATATCGACTCCAAAGGAGCAAAAGAAAATGTGACACTGGTAACAGCCATAAAATCAGTGGCAAAGTCACATCGAGCTGCTGGCAGGAGAGTCACACTAAACTGGATACCCAGCCATGTGGAAATCCAGGGAAATGAAGAAGCTGACATCCTAGCCAAAAGTGCCCTCAGCTGCAGTACAGTAAGCATAAAAGTGCAACCATCCATAACACACCTAAAGGAAATGGCTAAAAGCTATGCCAAACTCCAAGAAGAGAGTGAAGTACGACGTCACTATCTACAAGATTCACGAACGTCCAAGTGGTATGTGGATGTCACAAATCTAACGTCGCATGACATCACAAAGCAAACAACCAGAAAACTCTGTCATCACACACAGATTAAGGCTAGGATACTTATGCACCTGGCAAATGAAAGGTAATGAGGACAGGTTATGTCAGTACTGTGACCGGGAGGCAATCCTAAATAACATAGGGACACATGGAAATCTCCTAATGTCTCACCCACCTTCCCAAGTAAAAAAAGGAATTACACGGCTTTTCTCCATAGACTCATGGGAATCTTCTGTTGTCTTACAAACATAAAACCAAAAAGCTACACAATGCACAAACCCTCTACTTCACTGTGTGCAATGGGAGACATACACATCTTTGGGAATATATGTATAAGTGTGAGTGTGTATGAACATGTACATATACTATAATACTCTCTTAATGTTTGTTTGATATATATTGCAATATTTTCAGATGCTACACACATGAATATATACTGAGCCTAAAATGCTATAGGTAACTCCTTTTTTAATTTTCCTCAAACTAAAACTTGCTTCCTTTTTCCGACTCAGCACTCTCCATCTAGGCTGAGTCTCACTGTTATAAAACTTCCCCTCCTACTCATGGGTACCGTAAGGTTCAAAGGGGTTGCAATCCTGCCTGCCACCCTATCTCCTTTCCACAACTAACCGCCAAAGCACCGTTTTTGTATCTTTACAGATAATCCAGTTACGGGCTGCTCTAGGAGCAAGAGCCTGTGCCAGCACAAGGCTGGCTTAATCTTCAACAACAACAACAGCACCATCTCTTCACTTCTGCAAACCAGCCAAGAAGATGACCTACGAGAAGGTTGAAACATCGCGATAAGCCAGAGCTATACCAGCAGTAATACCAGCTGAATACCAGAGACGACCCCGGCCTGACATTGACCTCTCTTACGGAATGATACCAACACCGACGACGACCCCTGCTTGATCTGAATCAGAAGAACCCCTTCCCAAATACCAGTATTCTGATAATACCAGTATACTGATACTACCAGTCTTTGATTAATAAAGTCTTTTCTGAATAAAATAACACTTTCAGCATTGTCCCTAATATGAATATTGAGCAATTATTGCGAAGTATCGCTGAGCCAAAAAAGAGTGTAATAAGAAAAATATAAAAGATAATATAAAAGATTAATTCGCTTAATTCTGCCATTTTGTTCAACCTGAATTTGTTTAAAAGAGGTCTTCTTCCAAAATAATAATAATAATAATAATAATAATAATAATATATAATAATTAATTATTATTATTATTATTATTATTATTATTATTACTTTTTTATTTTATTTATTTATTTATTTTTTTTTTTGCTCTATCACAGTCCTCCAATTCACCTGGGTGGTATTAAATTATAGTGTGGGGTTCCGGGTTGCATCCTACCTCCTTAGGAGTTCATCACTTTTCTTACTATGTGCGCCGTTTCTAGGATCACACTGTTCTGCATGAGTCCTGGAGCTACTTCAGCGTCTAGTTTTTCTAGATTCCTTTTCAGAGATCTTGGGATTGTGCCTAGTGCTCCTATGATTATGGGTACGATTTCCACTGGTATATCCCATATCCTTCTTATTTGTATTTTCAGATCTTGATACTTATCCATTTTTTCCCTCTCTTTCTCTTCAACTCTGGTGTCCCATGGTATTGCAACATCAGTGAGTGATACTTTCTTCTTGACTTTGTCAGTCAACGTCACGTCTGGTCTATTTGCACGTATCACCCTATCCGTTCTGATACCATAGTCCCAGAGGATCTTTGCCTGATCGTTTTCTATCACTCCCTCAGGTTGGTGCTTGTACCACTTAATACTGCAAGGTAGCTGATGTTTCTTGCACAGGCTCCAGTGGAGGGCTTTTGCCACTGAATCATGCCTCTTTTTGTACTGGTTCCGTGCAAGTGCCGGGCATTCGCTTGCTATGTGGTTTATGGTTTCATTTTTCGTATTGTACTTCCTACATATTGGAAAGATGTTATTCCCATCTATCGTTCTTTGAACATATCATTCATTCAGTTTCTTTCTTTAGCTCTCCCCTATGTTCTTTCTGTCTTTCACCTGTCTCTGCATATTTCTGGGTCTTCATCTACTTTTATTTGTCCTTCTTCCCATGCACTCTTTAGCCACTCATCTTCACTGGTTTTCAGATATTACCCCAGTGCTCTGTTCTCGATGTTGACACAGTCCTTTATACTTAGTAGTCCTCTCCCCCCTTCCTTTCGTGTTATGTATAGTCTGTCCATATTTGCTCTTGGGTGTAGTGCTTTGTGTATTGTCATATGTTTCCTCGTTTCCTGATCTATGCTACAGAGTTCTGCCTTCGTCCATTCCACTATTCCTACGCTGTATCTGATTACTGGCACTGCCCATGTGTTTATGGCTTTTATTGTATTTCCGGCGTTGAGTTTTGACTTGAGTATCCCCTTGAGTCTCTGCATATATTCTTTCTTGATTGTGTCCTTCATCTCTTGGTGTTTTATATCCCCTCCTTTCATTATTCCTAGGTATTTGTATCCTGTCTCATCTATGTGTTTGATGTTGCTCCCATCTGGTAGCTTTATCCCAACAGTTCTCATTACTTTGCCTTTTTGTATGTTAACTAAGGCGCATTTGCTATTCCAAACTCCATCCTGATGTCCCCAGATAAAATCCTTACTGTCTGGATTAGGGTATATATTTCCTCAAGCTCTTACTATACAGCTTGATTTCGTCAATGAACATCAGATGGTTGATTCTGTTGCCTCTTTTCTTGAGTTGGTACCCGGCATCCATCTTCTGTAGTACTTATGTCATGGGAATCATAGCTACTACGAAGAGTAGTGGGAACAGTGAGTCGCCCTGGAAGATCCCTCTCCTGATATTAACCTCTGCTAGTCTTATTGCAGAGCTTGTAAGTATTGTATTCCAGTTGCACATGGTATTTTTGAGGAAGCTGATAGTATTTTCCTCTGGCCCATATATTTTCAGGCATTCTATTAGCCATGTGTGTGGTATCATGTTGAAAGCTTTCTTATAGTCTATCCATGCCATTCTTAGGTTGGTTTTCCTTCTCCTACTATTCTTCATTACCATTTTGTCTATCAGGAGCTGATCTTTTATGCCCTACACTTCCTTCAGCAGCCTTTCTGTTGGTGGGGGATGGTGTTTGTCTACTCTAGGTAATTGTATAGCCTTTCACTGATGATAGTAACTTCCACATTATTGGTAGGCAGGTGATAGGCCTGTAGTTACTGGCTATATTTCCCTTACTCTTGTCTTTCTGTACTAAGGATGTTCTTCCTGTGGTCATCCATTTGGGTGCATGGTGATTTGAGATACAATGCTGGAGTTGTTCTGCTATTCGTGGGTGTAGGGTCTTGAAGTTTTTGAGCCAGTATCAATGGACTTCATCGGGAACTAGGGCTTTCCAGTTGGGCATTTTCTTTAGTTGGTGTCTGACTGTGTCTATCGTGATGTCTGTGAATCTTTGTTTTATTCTCCCTGTTTCTTCTTCCTTGACTTCCTGGAGCCATGTTGCATGTTTGTTGTGTGATACCAGATTGCTCCATATGTTTTCCCAGAGTTTCTTACTTGGTTCGGCTTCAGGAATTTCTGGGTGGTTGTCTTCCCCTCTTAGTTGGCTGTATAGTCCTTTCTGGTTGGTTCCGAATAGTTCGTTCTGTTGGTATCCCTTATTCCTGTTCATGTACCGTTGGATCTTATGTGCTTAGGCCTTAAGCCTGTTTTACATCTTCTATTGTGTTGTTTAGTCCCCTCTCTTGTACTTTGTATTTCTCGTTGAGTTCCTCCTTTGTTTTCTTGCTTCTTAGCCTTTTTTCTGCCATCTCTTTCAGTTTACTTAAGCCAGATCTCATCACCATGATTTGCTTTTCAAGGCGTCTTTTCCAAGGAGGTTGCTGTTTTGGTTTCTGTTGGGTGGGTTGTGCTGGTGGTGTTGGTGCTTGAATCCCCATCAGTTCTGCTACTAATCTTGCTCCTGCATATGCCAAGTTATTTGTTTCTGTGATACTGGTGGTATGTATTATGCCCATTATTTCATTGACCTTACTTGTTTTCTCCCTTAATTTCTTGGTGTTGTAGGCTTTCATGGAGGGGATCTTTGTTCTCTCTGTATCAGGCGCCATCCATTGTCTAATCTTTTCTACCCATTCTGTCCTCTCTGTTACTTCGTCGGTGTTTCTTCTTGTGTCGTTGTTTGATACCTCATCATCCCTGTCGTCTTCTGTGGCATCGTCTCTCAGTTCGTCCTCGTGTAATTCTTTGTCGTGTGATATTTCCCTTTCCAGTTCTTCTCTTTCTGTTGGGGAGAGCCAGTTTTTTTTCTTTATGTTTCTTACTTGGTCTGGCAGCCTCTGTTCTTTTTGGGGGGTGTTATTCCTCTCATTCCAGATATTGACCAACCTTCTTTTATATCCTCTCTCCGTTGGGTTGCTCCTGATGTAGCATCTCCATATTTCCTTATTTTCTCTTCTTGTCCATTTCTTCCTTTGGTTTGCTTCTGTAGCTCCAATCTCAGGCTGTTGGTTACTGTCGTTGTGGTGGTCAGTTGCTGGATGACGACCTCCAAATACCTGACCGTCTTCCCCTTCAATTGGGTTGAATACCTGGCTGCGGGACGAAGCTCCTCAGTTGCCAGAGGTTCCATTTACGTCGTTGTCGTTTGTTCCTTCATTTCTTTCCATCATTGCTGAGTTTTGCTATTTAAGCCATAGCTGGACGCTACCCTATCAGGGATAGGTACTAATTTACAGCTGAGTAGACTGAGGGAATTATGGTAAAGATCCTTTTCCCAAGGAATCAATGCCTAGGAGAGCGGTCACCCATCCAACAACTGACCAGCCCCAATGTTGATCAACCAGTCCATTGACGACCTAACCCACTCTGCCACGGTGCCACACATTATTATTATTATTATTTATTTATTTATTTTTTTTTTTCCTCTATCACAGTCCTCCAATTCGACTGGGTGGTATTTATAGTGTGGGGTTCCGGGTTGCATCCTGCCTCCTTGGGAGTCCATCACTTTTCTTACTATGTGTGCCGTTTCTATGATCACACTCTTCTGCATGAGTCCTGGAGCTACTTCTGCGTCTAGTTTTTCTAGATTCCTTTTCAGGCATCTTGGGATCGTGTCTAGTGCTCCTATGATTATGGGTACGATTTCAACTGGCATATCCCATATCTTTCTTATTTCTATTTTCAGATCTTGATACTTATCCATTTTTTCCCTCTCTTTCTCTTCAACTCTGGTGTCCCATGGTATTGCGACATCAATGAGTGATACTTTCTACTTGACTTTGTCAATCAACGTCACTTCTGGTCTGTTTGCACATATCACCCTATCCGTTCTGATACCATAGTCCCAGAGGATCTTTGCCTGATCGTTTTCTATCACTCCCTCAGGTTGGTGCTTGTACCACTTATTACTGCAAGGTAGCTGATGTTTCTTGCACAGGCTCCAGTGGAGGGCTTTTGTCACTGAATCATGCCTCTTTTTGTACTGGTTCTGTGCAAGTGCCGGACATTCGCTTGCTATGTGGTTTAGGGTTTCATTTTTCGTATTGCACTTCCTACATATAGGAGAGATGTTATTTCCGTCTATCGTTCTTTGAACATATCTGGTTCTTAGGGCCTGATCTTGTGCTGCTGTTATTATTCCTTCAGTTTCCTTCTTTAGCTCTCCCCTCTGTAGCCATTGCCATGTGTCATCGCTGGCTAGTTCTTTAGTCTGTTTCATGTATTGTCCATGCATTGGTTTGTTGTGCCAGTCCTCTGTTCTGTTTGTCATTCTCCTGTATCTGTATGTTACTGGGTCTTCATCTACTTTTATTAGTCCTTCTTCCCATGCACTCTTTAGCCACTCATCTTCACTGGTTTTCAGATATTGCTGCGGAGTTCTGCCTTCGTCCATTCCACTATTCCTGTGCTGTATCTGATTACTGGCACTGCCCATGTGTTTATGTCTTTTATCGTATTTCCGGCATTGAGTTTTGACTCGAGTATCCCCTTGAGTCTCTGCATATATTCTTTCCTGATCGTGTCCTTCATCTCTTGGTGTTTTTTATCCCCTCCTTCCATTATTCCCAGGTATTTGTATCCTGTCTCATCTATGTGTTTGATGTTGCTCCCATCTGGTAGCTTTATCCCTTCAGTTCTCGTTACTTTGTCTTTTTGTATGTTGACTAAGGTGCATTTTTCTATTCCAAACTCCATCCTGATGTCCCCAGATACAATCCTTACTGTCTGGATTAGGGTATCTATTTCCTTGATGCTCTTACCATACAGCTTGATGTCGTCCATGAACATCAGATGGTTGATTCTGTTGCCTCTTTTCTTGAGTTGGTACCCGGCATCTATCTTCTGTAGTACTTTTGTCATGGGAATCATGGCTACTACGAAGAGTAGTGGGAACAGTGAGTCGCCCTGGAAGATCCCTCCTGATTATTAACCTATTGCTAGTCTTATTCCAGAGCTTGTAAGTATTGTATTCCAGTTGCGCATTATATTTTTGAGGAAGCTGATGGTGTTTTCCTCTGCCCCATATATTTTCAGGCATTCTATTAGCCATGTGTGTGGTATCATGTCGAAGGCTTTCTTATAGTTTATCCATGCCATGCTTAGGTTGGTTTTCCTTCTCCTACTGTTCTTCATTACCATTTTGTCTATCAGGAGCTGGTCTTTTGTGCCCCTACACTTCCTTCTGCAGCCTTTCTGTGTGTTGGGGATGGTGTTTGTCTCCTTTCACTGATGATACCTGTTAGTAACTTCCACATTATTGGTATGCAGGTGATAGGCCTGTAGTTACTGGCTATATTTTCCTTACTCTTGTCTTCCTGTGGTCATCCATTTGGGTGCATAGTGATTTGAGATACAATGCTGGAGTTGTTCTGCTATTCGTGGGTGTAGGGCCTTGAAGTTTTTGAGCCAGTATCCATGGACTTCATCGGGACCTGGGGCTTTCCAGTTTGGCATTTTCTTTAGTTGGTGTCTGACTGTGTCTGTCGTGATCTCTTTGAATCTTTGTTTTATTCTCCCTATTTCTTCTTCCTTGACTTCCTGGAGCCATGTTGCATGTTTGTTGTGTGATACCGGATTGCTCCATATGTTTTCCCAGAGTCTCTTACTTGGTTCGGCTTCAGGAATTTCTGGGTGGTTGTCTTCCCCTCTTAGTTGGCTGTATAGTCTTTTCTGGTTGGTTCCGAATAGTTCGTTCTGTTGGTATCCCTTATTCCTGTTCATGTACTGTTGGATCTTATGTGCTTAGGCCTTAAGCCTCTGTTTTACATCTTCTATTGTGTTGTTTAGTCCCCTCTCATGTACTTTGTATTTCTCGTTGAGTTCCTCCCTTGTTTTCTTGCTTCTTAGCCTTTTTTCTGCCATCTCTTTCAGTTTACTTAAGCCAGATCTCATCACCATGATTTGCTTTTCAAGGCGTCTTTTCCAAGGAGGTTGCTGTTTTGTTTTTTGTTGGGTTAGTTGTGCTGGTGGTGTTGGTGCTCGAATCCCCATCAGTTCTGCTCCTAATCTTGCTCCTGCAATTGCCAAGTTATTTGTTTCTGTGATACTGGTGGTGCGTATTATGCCCATTATTTCATTTACCTCACTTGTCGGTGTTTCTTCGTGTGTCGTTGTTTGATACCTCATCCTCCCTGTCGTCTTCTGTGGCATCGTCTCTCAGTTAGTCTTCGTGTAATTCGTTGTCGTGTGACATTTCCCTTTCCAATTCTTCTCTTTCTGTTGGGGAGAGCCAGTTCTTTTTCTTTATGTTCCTTACTTGGTCTGCCAGCCTCTGCTCTGTTTGGGGGGTGTTATTCCTCTCATTCCAGATGTTGACCAATCTTCTTCTATACCCTCTCTCCGTCGGGTTGCTTCTGATGTAGCATCTCCATATTTCCTTAATTTTTTCTCTTGTCCATTTCTTCCTTTTTGCTTCTGTAGCTCCAATTTCAGGCTGTTGATTATTGTCGTTGTGTGATCAGTTGCTGGATGACGACCTCCAAGTACCTGACCGTCTTCCCCTTCAATTGGGTTGAATACCTGGTTGCAGGACGAAGCTCCTCTGTTGCCAGAGGTTCCATTTACGTCGTTGTCGTTTATTCCTTCATTTCTTTCCATCATTGCTGAGTTTTGCTATTTAACCCATAGCTGGACCCTACCCCATCAGGGATAGGTACTCATTTACAGCTGAGGAAATTATGGTAAAGATCCTTTCCCAAGGAATCAACGCCGAGGAGAGCGGTCACCCATCCAACGACTGACCAGCCTCAATGTTGCTTAACTTGACTTAAGTCCATTGACGACCTAACCCACTCCTCCACTGCGCCACATTATTATGTTATTATTATTATTATTATTATCATTATTGATACAACAATTTTTGCTTTATTAACAAGGTAATCACTCATATAAACCATCACTAACGTAACTTGTTATTAATCATTTTATAAACAGCTACGCATACATAATTTCTTAACCTTAGGATACAAATTGATGAGGGTTTTGGTAAATTGCATTTACAAAATTATAAAGGTTAAAAACGATAAATAAAAAAAGGCTGTTCTTTTAATATTGTACTGATATATATTAATATGCTTCTGAATCACTTCCACAAACTCACTCAAATTTACATTTGTTCCTCCCAGTCATGTAACCTTGAGATGTTCCTCCCTCTTTCCTTTACTTTATCCACCTTTAGGGACAAAGGGCTGAAGTATTGTCATATCGATTTCTGTTCTCTTAAATTATTTATTCAAAGGTGTTTCTATTTACTAACTTTCTCTTACTGTTTATTATTTACTCTACTATAAAGTAGTCATTGCGTCCAGCTTCAATTTCCCTTTTATCACGCCTGGGGCAAATTCTGTAAACATTTTGCATAAGGATATATCCTTTTAGATATATCCTTTTAGATCGTGGAACCTTGATAACATTGCAGAGCTCATACATCACTGCAATAGTAGATTCACTTTAACCGTGCATTTGATTGGCAGTTGATAAGCCAGTCACAGGGCTGGAAGGTCTTTAGTATCAGAGTTCGCATGGGTAGGAGATATGTTCCACCTCTCACGAGGGATACTTCTGAAAGACGTATTCCTCAGGAGAGGTGGAATATACATCCTACCCATGTGAACTCTCGAGAGTGACTGAGGAAAGTTTCCAGCCCTGTGATTGGCTCATCAACAGCCAATCAGGAGCGTCGTAAGGGACTGGCCTAGACATCAAATGCGCGGTTGATGTGGATCTACTACAGTAACGAATCTTTGAAATTCGTGGTCCTAACGACAATTGCATTGCGTATTTAAAACCATACGTCTCTGGTCAGTTAGCTAATTTTATTTTCCAGCTTTTATTATACAAATACAATTACTTACATTATGTGGATAATTCTTCTAATACAAAAATATAAAAATAAACTTCGATAAAAGTTTTTCTAAAAAAACAATATAGATAAAAATCAAAGCAGGTTACCGGCGTTGAAGGGTCAGTTTAGTATCCTATATAATTTCATACCTGATACAAGTGGCTCAGTAGAGATTCAAATCGTTCAGTTAAAATGGTTACTTGGATTATAGTACCTGGTAGCATTGTACTCTTGTTTCACCCACAAAACGTTGATACCAAAATGAAGTAAAAGTACTGTGTATTGGAGAAAGACGTCCAGAGTTAAATATGGGTACAGATGGTGTCTATAATGTGTTATTATGCAGTGAGATAAAATCTATAATTGACGCGATGATATAGTTTTCTTTGAATGTCAATGATCTAGGGTATATTTAATCAATTTATTTTTTTCTTAATCAGGGAAATGATCAGGATACCTTACACTGAAACTCAACTCTAATCTTCATGTTACATATACTTACATAATTTATTTATTTATTTATTTATTTATTTAATATAACATTGACCAACTTGCTCCTCCGACTAGTCTATATTGTTACGTAACCCAACAAACCGTTTTCTTCGGCCTTCCCATTTTATATTCTTAAGAATTAGGACTTTTCCTCAACTTCTGAGTAAAAATCACCCATCAAATCCAGTCTTCTTTTAGCTTCTAAACCCAATGGGCTAATATTTAGACTCAATTTTTGTTTCAGGTACAAGGTGTCCATAGAGCCCCAGTACCATTTTGAGCAATGAATACTTGTAATGGTACTGGGACTTTATGGACAACCATGTGTTATCCATTGAGAAGAACGTTCAGGAATGGGAATATTCACA
>NC_087208.1:87612562-87615062 GCF_015104395.2 Macrobrachium nipponense
CATTCCCGAACTGTAACAGAATACCGGGACCTTCCCTGAAAAAAGTGGGATGCCCTATCATAAAAACTAACCATAGAATCATCTTGAATTTAATCTCATTGTTTCCCACACCCAAATTACCTGCAGGCCTTCTTTGAACGTTGATTGAACTAATCTAGTTTAACCTAACAACCTAGCCTAGGGTCATGTCAAAAAAAAATAAAAAAATAAAAAAAATAAATAAATAAAAGGACTGGTGCAATATTAGTATATACGTCGGTAAATTGCATTAGGGAACCTTACATAAAGCATCAAATCATGGCTTATCTGTTAAGACAAAACCTGAGGATTGAAGATTGGAATTTTCCTTGAAATTAGTGCCAAGATGATTGAGACAATAATGTTCTACTTCGGTCATTTATTACTCTGAACTGCCTAAGATGGCTGTAAACACCATCCCAACTGGCCTGGGATTTCAATTTAAAACTTCTTTGGAACAACCCGATCCACCTCCACATTAACCTTCAACTACGATCATATGACCCCACCAGCATATCCACTCGAAGATAAAAGGCCTGTAACATCTGTGAAAAATGGATAAAGACAATTACTACACTGGTGTGTTGGTTCATTTAACTACTCACAGCCAGAAGTCACCGATGCTCTGGCCAAGAATCATGTTTCCTTAGTACCTGATTATAACATTTGCAGGGAACCCCATAATTCGTGGGAGAAATCAATACTGTGAAGTTCATCCACAGGAATCTTCTAAAATGCACAAATTTGAGACCATTGGGTAAATACATGGTTCCCATCTATAATCAGTGTCACTGGCAAATCATAATTGACAAAAATGTCACATTGGCATTATAGGGATGCAGCCTAACCTTACTTGACCTAGGAAGCTAGGCCCTATTAGGCTGGGGACAAACTGCTTAACCTAGTGAAATTGATCTCAACCTAACCCTGATGACTGGACTGTAATAAGCGATATGAGGGTAACCACTGTTACTCACTTAGCATTTCATACTGCATTTTCCCTAATGTTTGGAAGTAGGTACCTCCTGTCTCACTTATGATGTTCATCAGCCAATGGAAACTTAAGATAAAACAAGAGACGGTAAATGTCTTGGTAACCGTAAATTTGCTATTTATATTAGTATGATTTCCATATTGATCACATTATGAAGGAGCACACTAACATTCTAATACTAAGTTGTGGTATAAGTAAAATACTCCCACTTTACAGGTAATAGGGTACCAAATTTAAACAGGAATAAAATTCTGTAGATCTAAGTAATAACTCTGCGTCGGGTATTTCTTTAGGAATGACAGTTTCATATAGTATTTGGGTTGCTTAAGAATTTAAGGTTTTTTTTGAGTGGCCGACTGTAACACCCAGGGGCTAGTACTAAACACGGCGAAATACATGTGACGCCCCAATCACTAGTGGCTGTCGTATTTGCGAGAACCTTCCTCGTAGTCCATGCAGAGTTATTGCCTAAAATAACATAAAATTCGTCATTCACATTTCAACAGTTATAGCCTCACTGTAATACACTAGGTCTAACAAAGATTAATTCGCCTACTGCTTCTATACATAAAACATCAGAAACCTTACGTCTGTTCAAGGCATTACAACAATTTTATATCACATCACAATTCGTGCATTACACCTAATAATGAATAGCCATATATCTTTTAGAAATTTAAGAAAGTTTTGTACAGTCCAAGAACAATAGACCTCGTCCAAGACTTCAAATTACGTGAAAACATAGCCTTCTCGAAAAAAAAACACAAGTTAGGCCTTATATACCTAGGTGAGTGGAAACCTACCATTCGTACATTGCTACAAACGCATCTAATTTATTATACATTCTTTTCACATATCACCCATAAAGAAAAAATTAGAACACTGACCTTAAGTAAACAGTAGCAAAGGACGAACGCCAGATGTAACGTCCTGTAAAAAATCCAAGGACGGTAAAGCACCACCCAGCCCAACCACCAGGTTTCTTGTAAACGTCGTCTTCAAAGAAAACTTATTGTTACAAAAGGAATCAAACTTACTGAAATTGACAGGCAAAGAAAATGATATAGTCTCATATCTTTCTTCATAACTTGTGAGTAGGTCTTTCTCACTAACCTATATTTCACAAGATATGAGGAAAAATATAAGACTAGTGAAACTGTACCATTTCTTCGTCAATCAATTTGATTAGCTTTGATTGCTTTTGTGAAAATAAGGTTTCTTTGATGTTTAACCTAGCCTTTATCAGCACACAAAAGTTTCTGTGGCCTCAGGGTATAATAAGATTGCCACATTTTTCGTTACTTAAGGTCAAAACGACCACCTAAAATTTCGTCGTAAAATAAAGGAACATACACGAAAATTTCAACAGCAAAAAGAGGATTTTTTCTGCATTTCACGTCTGTAATTAAAGTGGATGTTTTTCCTATTATCTTTATAAATGCGTTAGGATACAAAGTTTTATTGGGTTGGTATATATAACAATGGCAT
>NC_087208.1:87620062-87690062 GCF_015104395.2 Macrobrachium nipponense
CAGGTTTCCTTTCTCTTCTGTTTTAATCTTTACTTCCTTTTGTTAATATACAAATGGAGATGGTGGAGGAGAATCGAAGAACAGTCCTCCATGTGAAGAGCGAGTGAAAGACTCCGTGAAACGTAAAAAAAAAAAAAAAATAAATAAATAAATGGCATTCCTGGAAACGTCAGCTCTCCTTTTTTTCTCTCCTTCTTTAATTCACAGATGAAGAAGAACTGGAAACAATCTTTCTTTGTGTCGTTTATGTCGTTTCATGGAATGGAATGGAAGATCACGGGAAGAGGATTGAAACTCTGAATGAATTTGTGCAAAAATATATAAGGAAGTCACATGGAAGAAGAGAATGAATTCTGAAAATGAATTTGTGCAAAAATATATAAGGAAGTAGACGTAGAAGGAGAATGAATTCTGAAAGTGATAACCTTTACGTAAATTTAAAATAAAATATATACAAATAATGTGCTCTGAGAGTAGATTCAGTTTCTATCCCAAACGAATCTTTTATTTGACTCCAGAACGCAAAGAAGCCAAAAACAAAGGAAGGACGAAATAAGAGTGAAAGATGCAACTAATCAAGAGAACTGGTTTAATCATAACAGCTGGTAACTGCATAAACTATAAAAAAAAATGGTTTAAAAAAGCATTTTCCTGCTATGCTATTCCGTTGCTCATTTACTTCCCTGGAGTATCAAACTGCGAAATATATTTGCTTACCTCTCTCTCTCTCTCTCTCTCTCTCTCTCTCTCTCTCTCTCTCTCTCTCTCTCTCCACACACACGCATAAACCAACATCTTTTTTTGGGCAATGCACTCCGGAAAATTGAGGTATTATTCATACCGATGGATGGAAAAGCGCAACAGATGAACAGAAAATTCGGAAAACTGGCGAAATGAAAAGGAGAGGAGAAATAGATATTGAGCAACTACTCCTTAGAGGGATTTTTCTTTTTATAGTAAAATGCAGAGGATAGAGGGAAAAAGTATGATATCCTCTTCTTTGATAAACGAAGGGGCTTCTTTATATATGTTACAGCATGGTACTAAAGGCTTTTGTCTGCGTAGTACTGCCACAGAGTCTGCAAGGACAAATAAAAAAAAATACAAAAGAGGCTTTTTTCATACTGTTTTAGTGGTCAAAAGGTGGTCCCAGTGAACACGGTAAAAAGGGGAAAAATAATAGCGTCTATTGTATGACAGTATATTAAGGAAAACATACTTATTAGAATGGGAATTCTATCTTTTAAAAGTCGTTCTCCTTTAAAGATAAGAAGACTGATTTTAATATATGAAGAGATATATTCAATAGGAGCTGAGTCGTTTACAAATGATTTCTCCTTCAAGAGGATTAAATAACTTGAAAAAAGAACAGTATTCATTAAATAGCTTCAGCTATGGAAGATATCTTAATAATTGAAAACGAATTATATCTTGAGGAGTCAGCCATCTTAAACGCAAATCTTGTTTTATCTGTCTTAGTAAATAGTATTAGTTTAAAAGAGGTGAGCAAGGGAACACGGGCACGATTTTGTGGAGTGAATAATTTTATCAAGAAAGATTGATCCTGAAAGGAGAAAAATTCGTCTCAGTAGCTACTCTGGAAGATTATGATGGATATAAGTCCAGTTTCCAGTAGTGACTCTTTGAAGATTTACCTGAAGATTATAAGTCCAATTTTCCAGTAGTAGGTACTTTGTAGTAACTCTGGAGAATTTATATGGATAGAAGTCCAGTTTTCTATAGTGACTCGGAAGATTATGATGGATATAAGTCCAGTTTCCAGTAGTGACCTCTTGAAGATTATGCAGGATATAAGTCCAGTATAGTAGTAATTGGAAGATTATATGGATATTAAGCGTTTCCAGTAGTGACTCTGGAGATTTAGATGGATAAAAGTACAGGTTTCCAGAGTGATCTGGATGATGATGGAAAATGTAAACAGTTTCCAGTCTTATTAGGACTCTGGAAGATTATGATGGATAAAAACCGAGTTTCCAGTAGTGACTCTGGAATATTATGATGGATAAAAGCCCAGTTTCCAGTAGTTACTGGAATATTATGATGGATAAAAGTCCAGGTTCCAGTAGTGACTCTTGAAGATTATAATGGATAAAAGTCCAGGTTTCAGTAGTGATTCTGGATGATTACGATGAATAAAAGTCCAGTTTCCAGTAGTGACTCTGGAAGATTATGATGGATAAAAGTACAGTTTCCAGTAGTGACTCTGGAAGATTATGATGGATATAAATCCAGTTTCCAGTAGTGACTCTGGAAGATTATGATGGATAAAAGCCCAGTTTCCAGTTGTGACTCTGGAAGATTATAATGGATAAAATTCCAGGTTTCAGTAGTGATTCTGGATGATTACGATGGACAAAAGTCCAGTTTCCAGTAGTGACTCTGGAAGGTTATGATGAATAAAAGTACATCTTCTATTAGTGACTCTGGAAGATTATGATGGATAAAAGTCAATTGTCCAGTAGTGACTCTGGAAGATTATGATGGATAAAAGTCCAGTTTCCAGTAGTGACTCTGGATGATTATGATGGATTAAAGTCCAATTTCTAGTAGTAACTCTGGAATTTCGTGATGGATAAAAGTCCTGATTCCATTATTGACTCTGGAAGATTATAATGGATAAAAGTCCAGTTTCCAGTCTGGACTCTGGAAGAATAAGTAGTGACTCTAGATAATTATGATGGATTAAAGTCCAGTTTCCAGTAATGACTCTGGAAAATTATGATAGATAAAAGTCCAGAATTCCATTGGTGTCTCTGGAAGATTATGACGGAATAAAGTCCAGTTTCCAGTAGTGACTCTGGAAGATTATGATGGATTAAAGTCCAGTTTCCACTAGTGACTCTGGAATATTATGATTGACAAAAGCTCAGTTTCCAGTTGTGACTCTGGAAGATTATGAAGGATTAAAGTCCAGTTTCCATTAGTGACTCTGGAAGATTATGATGGCTAAAAGTCTAGTTTCCAGTGGTGACTCTGGAAGATTAAGTAGTGACTCTGGAATATTATGATGGATAAAAGCCCAGTTTCCTATATTGACTCTGGAACATTATGATGAATAAAAGTCCAGTTTCCAGTGATGACTCTGGAAGATTATGATGAATTAAAGTCCAGTTTCCAGTAGTGACTCTGGAAGATTATGATGAATTAAAGTGCAGTTTCCAGTAGTGACTTTGGAAGATTATGATAGATAAAAGTCCACAATTCCATTAGTGACTCAGGAAGATTATGATCGATTAAAGTCCAGTTGCCAGTAGTGACTCTGGAATATTATGATGGATAAAAGCCCAGTTTCCAGCTGTGACTCTGGAAGATTATGAAGGATTAAAGTCCAGTTTCCAGTAGTGACTCTGGAAGATTATGATGGATAAAAGTCCAGGTTTCAGTAGTGATTCTGGATGATTACGATGAATAAAAGTCCAGTTTCCAGTAGTGACTCTGGAAGATTATGATGGATAAAAGTCCAGTTTCCAGTGGTGACTCTGGAAGATTAAGTAGTGACTCTGGAAGATTATAATGGATAAAAGTTCAGGTTTCAGTAGTGACCCTGAATGATTACGATGGACAAAAGTCCAGTTTCCAGTGGTGACTCTGGAAGATTGTGATGGATGAAAGTCCAGTTTCCAGTAGTGACCCTGGAAGATTATTCCAGTTTCCAGTAGTGACCGTAGAAGATTATGATGGATAAAAGTTCAGTTTCCAGTAGTGACTCTGGAAGATTATGATGATAATAGCCCAGGCTCTGGTGGTGACTCTGGAAGATTAAGTAGTAACTCTGGAATATTATGATGGATAAAAGTCCAATTTCCGGTGATGACTCTGGAAGATTATGATGAATTAAAGTCCAATTTCCAGTAGTGACTCTGGAAGATAATGATGGATAAAAGTCTAGTTTCCAGTGGTGACTCTGGTAGATTATAAAGGATTAAAGTTAAGTTTCCAGTAGTGACTCTGGAAGATATTGATGGATAAAATTCCAGTTTCCAGTAGTGACTATCGAAGATAATGATGGATAAAAGCCCAGTTTCCAGTAGTGACACTGGAAGATTATGATGGGTAAAAGCCCATTTTCCAGTAGTGACTCTGGAAGATTATGGATGATTAAAGTCTAGTTTCCCGTAGTGACTCTGGAAGATAATGATGGATAAAATTCCAGTTTCCAGTGGTGACTCTCTGGAAGATTATGAAGAATTAAAATCTAGTTTCCAGTAATGACTCTGGAACATTATGATGGATAAAAGTCCATTTTCTCGTAGTGACTCTGGAGCATTATGATGGATAAAAGTCCATTTTCCAGTAGTGACTCTGGGAGATAATGATGGAAAAAAGCCCAGCCTCCAGTAGTGACTCTGGAAGATTATGAAGAATTAAAGTCCAGTTTCCAGTAGTGACTCTGGAAGATAATGATGGATAAAAGTCCAGTTTCCAGCGGTGACTCTGGAAGATTATGAAGGATAAAAGTCCCGTTTCCAGTAGTGACTCTGGAACATTAGGATGGATAAAAGTCCATTTTCCAATAATGACTCTGGAACATTATGATGGATAAAAGTCCATTTCCAGTACTGACTCTGGAAGATAATGATGGATAAAAATCCAGTTTCAAAATGCGTAAAAATACTATCCAGAATATAATTTTCTACATATGAAGGGATTGTGAATATATCTTTCAGATCCTCCAAATAATGCAAAGTCAGCTCACTTAATGAACAAAATAACAATCTTGAATTCATAGACAATAAATTCGTTTAAAAATATTAATGCACTAGTGACTGGTTCCTCAGGCTCCTTGCTTCGATAAACAGCCATTCTTTGTGTTCCAGGATGCAGGTTGCCACGTATCACTGCTACAAGTGTATCATTATACACTTCTCCTGAAGGACCTTGCATGTTTTAGACTGATGTGGCAATGCTGTTATCTTTATTATAAAAGAGAATTTGCTACAGAAAGTTAGGCGATGATATCCAGGATACAATTAGAAATTATTAGATGAAATCCACATCGAAATTGACGTCTCGTCGGCTATACGGGATAGATAGCTTCTGAAGAAAATGGTCTCATCAGTAGTTATTGGTGGGAGAGGAGCTGAATTTTGATTGGCTGCTGCTTAGGGGTTAGTGGCCCCCAGAGAGAGCCATTCTCCATTGATGGCTGCGGCCTCCTCCCCTTATAGAGGGTGACCGACGTCGGATGCAGGTTGCTGATTGGTCCGCTCGTTCAAGGTCCTGATTGGTCCGCTTGCTACGCTATTCTTACTAGGCAAGTTATATTCCCCGTAGAGGGTTAATTCCGTCAGTGGACCTCATGCGGTGCACTGTAGACATTACCTAAGGTTTTTTGCAGCATGCCTTCGACCCCCTAGCTGCAACCACTTTCGATCCTTTTACAGTACCTCCTTTCATATACTCTTTCTTCTTCGTACTTTCCAACCCCTCCTAACACTTGATTCATAGTGCAACTGCTTTGAGGTTTTCCTCCTGTTACACCTTTCAAAACCTTTTACTGTCAATTTCTATTTCAGCGCTGAATGACCTCATAGGTCCCAATACTTGGCCTTTGGCCTAAATTCTATATTCAACTCAACTCAAGTAAGTTATATTAACGGAGGCTATTACAATAAGTAAAACCTGAAAATGTGCTGAATGTTATGAAATTTGTTAATTATTATGCTTAGCCAATGTACATCCTGGCCCTAGTATGAGAGGCATTCTTGTAAAAAAAAAAAAAAAAAAAATCTTTATAAAGAACAGACGCAAATTGTAAATGTTACTTGTAACATACAACATTTATCATGATTCTGCCTTTCGGAATCCTACGAAAATTTCGCCCAGCCACGTCCTTTGACAAGACCGCGCATCCGGGAGCCTGCTGTGATGAGCAGGATGCTGGTGTTCTTCCTCTGATGACGACTGTGACTGTAACAAGGACGGCAATTCGACAATCGAGGCCGAATCCTGTAGTGTCTTGGAGTTTATTGCCGTCTCGATTTTGCTTCCCGCAGAGGAACCCGCATGTCATGGTGAAATGCAATCTTCCAGTTATGGACAGGAGATTTGTAACTGTCACGGCCTTGGTTAAGATAAGAAAAAATCAGAGGGACAATTTACCACCGTAGAGTGAAAATAAAAAAGAATCATTAACATTATTATTATTATTATTTTTTTTCTATCACTGTCCTGTTGCAACCCGGAACCCCACACTATAAATACCACCCAGTCGAACTGGAGGACTGTGATAGACCACAAAAAAATAAAAAGGAAAAAAATGGTCTGGGTGGTACTTATAGCGTGGGGTTCCGGGTTGTATCCTGCCTCCATAGGGGGGTGTCCATCACCTTTCTTACTATGTGCGCTGTCTCTAGGAACACACTCTTTTGCATGAGTCCTGGGGTACTTTAGCCTCTAGTTTTTCCAGTTTCCTTTTCAGGGATCTTGGGATCGTGCCTAGTGTTCCTATGATTATGGGTACAATTTCCACTGGCATATCCCATATCTTTCTTCTTCTTCTTCTTCTTCTTCTTCTTCTTCTTCTTCTTCTTCTTCTTCTTCTTCTTCTTCTTCTTCTTCTTCTTCTTCTTCTTCTTATCATTATTATTGTTATTATTATTATCATTATTATTATTATTATTATTCCTTATTATTATTATTTTTTTTTTTTTTTTTGTTTGGCTCCATCACAGTCTTCCAATTCGACTGGGTGGTATTTATAGTGTGGGGTTCCGGGTTGTTCTTTATCCTGCCTCCTTAGGAGTCCATCACTCTTCTTACTATGTGTGCCGTTTCTAGGATCACACTCTTCTGCATGAGTCTTGGAGCTACTTCAGCTCTAGTTTTTCTAGGTTCCTTTTCAGGGATCTTGGATCGTGCCTAGTGCTCCTATGATTATGGGTACGACTTCCACTGGCATATCCCATATCCTTCTTATTTCTATTTTCAGATCTTGATACTTATAACCAATCCCTCTCTCTCTTCAAACTCTGGTGTCCCATGGTATTGCGACATCAATGAGTGATACTTTCTTCTTGACTTTGTCAATCAACGTCACGTCTGGTCTGTTTGCACGTATCACCCTATCCGTTCTGATACCATTGTCAAAGAGGATCTTTGCCTGATCGTTTTCTATCACTCCTTCAGGTTGGTGCTCGTACCACTTATTACTGCAAGGTAGCTGATGTTTCTTGCACAGGCTCCAGTGGAGGGCTTTTGCCACTGAATCATGAGTCCTGGGGTACTTTAGCTCTAGTTTTTCCAGTTTCCTTTATTATTATTATTATTATTATTATTATTATTATTATTATTATTATTATTATTATTATTATTATTATTATTATTATTATTATTATTATTATTATTATTAAAACGGATTGCTGCATCAGCTCCATTAATTTTGTATAGAGTCTTCTCCATTTTCCCTTGCAGGGATTTTCAATGTTGCTAAAACTGGCAAAACACATGCCAAAAGCGATATGAGCGAAACGTCGCGGAGAGAGAGAGAGAGAGAGAGAGAGAGAGAGAGAGAGAGAGAGAGAGAGAGAGCTACTTGTAATAGTAGCTGCAGTAAATATAATTCAAAATGACTCCACCGGATTTGACGATTCCCTTTGGCACGTTCCTTGCTAGTTTTAGCAACACTAAGAAATCCTTGATATAAAGAAAAACAGATAAGACTCTATGCAGCAATCCTTTTTAATAAGACTTGTTTAAAAGAGAGTCTACTCCCAAGATATTATTATTATTATTATTATTATTTTATTATTATTTTATTATTATTATTATTATTATTATTATTATTATTATTATTATTATTATTATGTCAAGTATCTCTATCTTCTGTCTTGTCAGCAAATTGTATGCAATTGCCTGGCATACTTCATATGATTGCCTATTTAATTCAAATCACCTTCTATGCTTTCTTTCATTACGTTTCATAAGCTTCAAACTGATTCTAGTCATTAAAGTCTAAATCTTCGTACATTCATTATTTTCGTAGTTGGTTTTGTATAATTTCTATACTTGTCAAATGCCGTTTGAAACCTGACATGTCAATGCATTATATTCATAAGTCGAACAGAGAAGTAATAGGTCTCGTATTTCTGCTCTACACATCCAAAAGACATGAAGTGTTTTATTATTTTATTTTATTTATTTAATTCGTAAGTCTAACAGAGAAGGAATGCAATCTCGTACTTCTGCTCTATACATCCAGAAGATATGAAGTTTTTAATTTTATTTATTATTTTAAAGAACACTTTCTCATCACAAAAACTAACCTAGTTTTTTGGGATTTTATTTTTCACTTCAGAATCGTGCACTAAGGATTTGGTAACCACGAAAGGTCGGTTTTATCTTCGAAAAAATGCACTATTCCTCCTATTAAGATCAGCTGATTCCCTTGCTGTCGTAATTCTTGAATGACAATTTTTTCATGGGCTTATAATCGTCTCGTAAGGGATTATTCCTTTCAAATGATGCAATATCTAATCATGGACCCCAAGAACAATTCTTATCCCTAGACACTGGCCGGTGTGAATTGGACATTTCTTCTCTCCACAGATTTCTGTCATCAAAAGTTCATTGCAAAAAAAAAAAAAAAAAAAAACAAAAAAAAAAAAAAAAATAACACACACACACCCACGCTAATCCTTGTAGGATCTCTTTCTTTTAATCTCATTATGGCATTATAGGATTTCTTTTTACTTAATTTCAGTTCAGCCTCCCAAGGAGGATGAAACCAAAAAGAGTAATGATTTTATCATCTATAATTGATTTCCTCTTCATCAGTTTCCATAGGAGTTTTGAATGGCTAAAGACCTCTGTTATCCTATGACAGATTTTCATATAGCTGCGTATAAGATCCATACATTTGTTGAGATTAACGGAGTTTTTTTATTTATTATTATTATTTTTTTTTTTTTGGGGGGGGGCCATCGAAACTTACACACTCTCTTTCTTTTACATGCAATCAAATTTTCTCAATTACCCATTGCAGTAAAATTATGAATTATTTATTTATTTATCTATTTTTTTTTTAATCTCGATCTTCCGAATTTCTAAGGTACCTGTTGGAATTATGCATCTATCACTATTGTCGTAGGATAATACCACAATTTTCCGGAGAGCTTCATCCCAAGGACATAAGGCTTATGCATCAGTATGAGATTGGCTGATAGATAGCTAACTGATAGACAAGATAGTCAACGAAGCTTCCTATGTCGTTTGAGAATAGATGGATGGTCTTAAAAATTTCTTTGGCAGATTCATAATCTTAAGAATAAATGAAGGAGAAGATACTCGGTGATATTACTAATTGTTTCAATTATTAGTGCAACACGCTTCCATTTGATTTGTTTATTTTTTTTATCCCTATTCCCTGCTGCAAGTTATTGATTTTTAGATTTTTTTTGCTCCTAGCCAAATTCTTGACTTTATTGAAGCGCGCAACTTATAATGATTATATCTTCGTCTTTTACAAATTATATTATTTTATATTCAGAACTTTTGGTCTCTGTATATCTTTTAGCTTTACAATACTATCAATAGTCCCATTGTTCATTCATTTTCACATTCCATGAAACGAAACAAAATGTATTATTTACATTTTCCTTCTTATCAAATTGTGAATAATAAAAAACACACATGATATTGCACGGAACTATAAAACCTTATTTTATTTCTTTTATTCTTTCGCTCGCAACCATGAAAAGGGAAACGCGTCAACTGTTTATTATTTCTCTTTGCATATTTCCCCTGGTCACAAACGTTACTGATAAATTATACCTTTAGAGACTACAATCAGAATTGTTTGGTTAATTGTTGTGACTAATAGGAGAGCCGGAACACAAATATAAATTTTTTTTTTAAAGTTTAATAAAAGTGTGAACAGAAGTCTATGAATAAAAACAAGGTTGAACATTACAAAACATACTGTATCATCAATCATCTTAGTGTAAGTAAAGAACAGATAATACTACAATTGACTTGCGGAACTGTGGTTCAACCAATCATATGGAAAAGGATTGGAAAGCAGTTGCTGAACGTATTTGCGCATCGGAATAAGCATTGTAATGAAAATGAACAGGGAACTGAAAGAACGTAAAATATAGGATAAAAGACTGGAGAGAGAGAGAGAGAGAGAGAGAGAGGAGAGAGAGAGAGAGAAGAGAGAGAGAGAGAGAGAGAGAGAGAGTATAATGACGTAATTACTGAACAGTATTTTAGACAATATATGTTTCAAGGATTAAGAATTGAATCTCGTGTATCCATTTTTTTTTTTGTTTAGTTTTTGATTTTTAGAGAGAGAGAGAGAGAGAAGAGAGAGAGAGTGAGAGAAGAGAGAGAAGAGAGAGAGAGAGAGAGAGCATAACTGGAAAAGCGAAGAGGCGAGTACTGAAAAGGATAAAGTTTGAAACGGGAAAATCATTCCGTGGAAAGTGAATATAATCGCACATCTGCTAATCTCCTTCCATTATTACCCAAGATAAGCAACGAGTGAATGTACTCGTTCCCATCGACCACAGGGCCACGCCCAATCGCGATAATCCCACGAAATCCTTTTTGAGATTCCTTTTCGAGATCTGATTCACATTTCCAGAGAATTTCGTTCGTTTCGAACGACGCAAGGAACCTCAAACTGACGAGGTAGTGAGAATTTGAATGAGTTAAGAATCGTGATTTTTACATAAACTACTTCAATATTCTAAAGCTTTACTCGAAAACATTTCTTTATAATAATAATAATAATAATAATAATATATAATAATAATAATAATAATAATAATAATAATAATTAATTATTATTATTATTATTATTATTATTATTCTATTATTATTATTATTATTACCTTGTTAATAAATTTTTTTGAAATAGTTAAGATGATGATAATAATAATAATAATAATAATAATAATAATAATAATAATAATAATAATAATAATAATAATAAAATAATGAGACAGGAGAATGACAGACAGAACAAACCAATGCACGGACAATACATGAGACAGACTAAAGAACTAGCCAGCGATGACACATGGCAATGGCTACAGAGGGGAGAGCTAAAGAAGGAAACTGAAGGAATGATAACAGCGGCACAAGATCAGGCCCTAAGAACCAGATATGTTCAAAGAACGATAGACGGAAATAACATCTCTCCCATATGTAGAAGTGCAATACGAAAAATGAAACCATAAACCACATAGCAAGTGAATGCCCGGCACTTGCACAGAACCAGTACAAAAAGAGGAGTGATTCAGTGGTAAAAGCCCTCCACTGGAGCCTGTGCAAGAAACATCAGCTACCTTGCAGTAATAATGGTACGAGCACCAACCTGAGGGAGTGATAGAAAACGATCAGGCAAAGATCCTCTGGGACTATGGTATCAGAACGGATAGGGTGATACGTGCAAACAGACCAGACGTGACGTTGATTGACAAAGTCAAGAAGAAAGTATCACTCATTGACGTCGCAATACCATGGGGCACCAAGTTGAAGAGAAGAGAGGGAAAAAATGGATAAGTATCAAGATCTGAAAATAGAAATAAGAAGGATATGGGATATGCCAGTGGAAACTTGTACCCATAATCATAGGAGCACTAGGCACGATCCCATGATCCCTGAAAAGGAATCTAGAAAAACTAGAGGCTGAAGTAGCTCCAGGACTCATGCAGAAGAGTGTGATCCTAGAAACGGCACACATAGTAAGAAAAGTGTATGGACTCCTAAGGAGCAGGATGTAACCCGGAACCCCACACTACAAATACCACCCAGTCGAATTGGAGGACTGTGATAGAGCAAAAAAAAAAAAAAAAAAAAGAATAATAATAATAATAATAATAATATAATAATAATAATATAATAATAATAATAATAATTATTATTATTATTATTATTATTATTATTATTATTATTATTATTATTATTATTGCAACAAAATTTTTTTGCTTTATTAACATGGTAACCACTCATATAAACAATCAATAACGTAACTTGTAACTTGATGTTAATCATTTTATAAACAGCTAAGCATACATAATTTCTTAACCTTGTGGATACCTATTGATGAGGGTTTTGGTGAATTGCATTTACAATAATATAAAGGTTTAAAATGATAAACAAAAAAAAGGCTGTTCTTTTAATATTGTACTGATATATATTAATATGCTTCTGAATCACTTCCACAAATTCAATCAAATTTACATTTGTTCCTCCCAGTCATGTAACCTTGAGATGTTCCTCCTCTTTCCTTTACTTTATCCACCTTTAGGGACAAAGGGCTGTATTATTGTCATATCGATTTCTGTTCTCTTAAATCATTTATTCAAAGGTGTTTTTATTTACTAACTTTCTCTTATTGTTTATTATTACTCTACTATAAAGTAGTCATTGGGTCCAGCTTCAATTTCCCTTTTATCACGCCTTGGGCAAATTCTGTAAACATTTTGCATAATGAGATATCATTTTAGATATATCCTTTTAGATCGTGGAACCTTGATAACATTGCAGAGCTCATACATCACTGCTATAGTAGATTCACATTAACCGGGCATTTGATTGGCTGTTGATAAGCCAGTCACAGGGCTGGAAGGTCTTCAGTATCTCTCGAGAGTTCGCATGCGTAGGAGATATGTTCCACCTCTCCCGGGGGATACTTTTGAAAGACGTATTCCTCAGGAGAGGTGGAACATTCACCCTACCAATGTGAACTCTCGAGAGTGACTGAGGAGAGTTTCCAGCCCTGTGATTGGCTCATCAACAGCCAATCACGAGCGTCGTAAGGGACTGGCCTAGACATCAAATGCGCGGTTGATGTGGATCTACTATAGTAACGAATCCTTGAACTTCGTGGTCCTAACGACAATTGCATGGCGTATTTAAAACCATACGTCTCAGGTCAGTTAGCCAATTTTATTCTGCAGCTTTTATTATACAAATACAATTATTTACATTATGTGATTAATGATCTTAATACAAAAATATAAATATAAACTTCGATAAAAGTTTTTCTACAAAAACAATATAGATAAAAATCAAAGCAGGTTACCGGCGTTGAAGGGTCAGTTTAGTATCCTGTATAATTTCATACCTGATACAAGTGGCTCAGTAGAGATTCAAATCGTTCAATTATAATGGTTACATGGATCATAGTACCTGGTAGCATTGTACTCTTGTTTCACCCACAAAACGGTGATACCAAAATGAAGTAAAAGTAGTGTGTATTGGGAAAGACGTCCAGAGTTAAATATGGGTACAGATGGTGTCTATAATGTGTTATTATGCAGTGATATAAAATCTATAATTGACGCGATGATATAGTTTTTTTTGAATGTCAATTTATTTTTTTCTTAATCAGGGAAATGATCTGGATACCTTACACTGAAACTCAACTCTAATCTTCAAGTTAGATATACATACATAATTTATGTATTTATTTAATTATTTATTTATTTATTATTTATTTGATATAACATTGACCAACTTGCTCCTCCGACTAGTCTATATTGTTACGTAATCCAACAAACCGTTTTCTTCGGCCTTCCCGGTCCATTTTATATTCTTAAGAATTAGGACTTTTCCTCAACTTCTGAGTAAAAATCACCCATCACATCCACTCTTCTTTTAGACTCTAAACCCAATGGACGAATATTTAGACTCAATTTTTATTTTAGGTACAGGGTGTCCATAAAGTCCCAGTACCATTCTGGGCAATGAATACTTGTAATGGTACTGGGACTTCATGGACACCCCTGAGAAGAACGTTCAGGAATGGGAATATTCACATTCCCAAACCACATCCGATCCATGAAAGACGCGGGGTGGACCTCGATTTCCGGTAAAAAAAAAAAAATAAAAAAAAAAAAAAAAAGGAAGTTGGGGCTGACGACAAATTCAGTTAGGATAGAATGGAATTTCAGATTTCATTCTCTGAAACAGATTGACGCATGTCCGGGAATTCATATCTTTTGCTGAGGCGTGGGAACTGCACACGCCGACCGCCGACCCAGCGCAAACGATATATAGCTATGCATAAAACGTCACTCAAAAGCTCAGGGCTTAATATAAAAGGCGAAATCCATTTCTCGGTGGCTCAAGATAAAATATTTCTGTACGCAATCCCCCACCAGTTTCGGTTTGGAATAGTTTGATTTCATTTCACTTGAAATGTGTCTCCTTTAGTATACCAACTGGGTATACTGGGCATGCGTTGTAATATACCAGTATGATTTAGAGATCTACACACTCGTGCAAACACAAGGTTTATCTTCATTTATGTATTCATTAACGTATTTCTAAAAAATATAAAATAGTAAAAATTGAAAAACTAAAAGGAATCTGGTATTCGTTGTATTTTTCCATTCTGATTTAGAGATTTACACACCCGTGCAAACACAAGGCTTATCTTCATTTATATATTCATTACATTATTTCTTGAAAAAAAAGGAAAAACTAAAAGGGAAAACTAGAATACTTTGCGTTATACCAGTGTGATATAGAGATCTACACACTCATGTAAAACACTAGGCTTATCTTCATTTATATATTCATTAACATATTTAGAAAAAAATAAAATGATTTAGAGATCTACACACCCGTGCAAAAGCAATGTTTATCTATATTCATTACATAATCGTTAATTAACGTATTTCTAAAAAAAATTAAAAACCAAGAGGAAATTTGTCAGTTTCTTTGGCTTATCTCTTTTTACCTATGTACATATTTTTCATTAGTTAAAACTACTTAGCTAGAACGATTGTACATCTTTTTATTGTGTGTTCTTATTTCTCGCACACGTTTTTCGAAAAGCAGTTACACAAAGAGCAATTTAACATAAAGGTAAAGCAAAAATATAGGTTATAAAAATTATTTTAATTTACAAAATAAACTGAAAAAACTAGACAATTGACAATAAGAATATGACTGGCGAATAGGATAATCCTGGTCGAGTTGCAAAACCTTTGTAAACTTAGCGTGGACGTTCTCGCTCTATCCGTCAGAGAACCTGCATTCGGTCCGCACTATTGCCCCTTATTTTCCGAAACAATCAGAAGGATCTCAACAAATAGCCAGTCATTTAGGTCCATAATAAAAAGCAGTGACGAAGGTAGTGGTGATGATGGAAGCCTTCTGTAGAGCTCTTGAGTAGTAGGTGTTCAAGTCGATGACATTCATCCTTCCGTGAGAAATTACGACCAGAGCCACGGTCCTCAAATTAATTTGTGGCAGCCATTGCTTCTTGGCTGTAATAATTTTTCAAATCCGGAGATGACTGGTCTGGTCCTGTAGCTTACGCTGAGCTCTCGTACTGCCTTCTTCAGGTCGCTCGCTGCCGACACCGTTTCTAAGCCTGGTGTTAGGTGGCGAACAACCTGGCAAACTTAAATATAATGGTTTCAGGAATGGCTCGTTACTTTTAATTGTCCTAAGAGGTATTTAGGGATGCAAATAAAAGCATTTGCTTTTAATATAAAAAAATAGCTATTCCTGACCAAATATTAACATAAAAACCACAACCAAACTCTATACATATAATATGTAAAAAAACAAAATGCGCACAAGTGTGCATTTTTCCTACACTCCGAGGGGATTCAATTTTCTAAGAAAATTGAATGGAAATATAGATAAATGATTACGCTAAATCATCCTCAAATATTTTCTTTACCCTCTCTTTCCCAATCATTGCACTTTGCCTCTTAGGTCTCCCCTTGTAAAAAAAACCCCCAAAAAACTACATTCTTCCTTACTCTGCTTACCATCACCATGTTGATTGTGGCCTTCCCCCATTCTTTACGTCTAAATTTAGCCTCAAATTCCCTTTTGTAAAGTAATGGAATCAAAGATGAAACGTGCCCTTTTAGTTTCTTCCCTACTTTTTCCTTTGAGTACAGTTGCACCAGTTACTTGCACCCAAAAGAATTCACTTTTATCTCTTTAACGATACCCATTGGAAAATTAGTAGGTTTGAGAGGGGGTTCTTTAATGAGAACAATGTCTCCAACTTCCAATAGCTTATGATTAACAGGTTGGTATCTACCTCGGTTTATCAGTTGCTTGGTTCACAAGCTGCACAACAAACTCGTTATTATATATCTCTATTATACTTACCCTAGCCTTTCGTAACTTTGTGACTGTCCTTCACATGGGCAATGGGAGATATATCAGGAACCCAAGTATCATCTGCCCTAGGTAAAGGATGTAAATGGGGAATAATATTTAAGGAATTTAATTCGTGTCCTTTAACTAAAAATTTCTGGAGTTATAGGAGAGGGATACAGGTTCAGTCCCATCATTGCTTCGCAAATATTCTTTAAAAGCAATTGGACGACGATTTACTAAGTGTACAATATTTTGGACAGCAAAGTCAAAATCTAAATATTCTAGGACCATGTTCCGAACAGAACCTTCAATAAGCCTCTTAACCATCTTCACACACGATTCCACTAAAGAACCAAGTTCACTGTGACCTTTATAGTATTGCTGGAAACTCAAGGTTTTATATTGTTCTCCCTGAAATAAGATTGTGTATCCTTATCATTTAGAAAGTTTTCAACAGTTCTAGCACCCGAAGTTAGCTGTGAACCTTGGTCACTTAAACAGAGTTCAGGTACCCCAAACTCGAAACAATGGAGCTGCAGTGCTCTCAAAAAGGAAATCTCTGAAAGGTCTACACTACCCTTAAGATTTATGGCCCTCGACCATAGCAAGTGATACATAATATCCAAACTTTTGATTTCTTACCCATCCCAATATAAACCCACAGTAAGGTCCGAAATAATCTATGAAAAATGTACCTGTAAGGTATGGTTGGAGGAGAAACCCTAAATTCCCTATATGGAGACAGGTTTAATTTTATAGTTCTACTGTTAATCTACGGCAGTGAACAAGCTTTCAAGACTTTCTTTACAGTAGAAAAACTACAAGGAATCCAAACTGTTTCCTAGCCTCAGATAATGTAGCATATATTCCCGAATGAGCTAACTTAACATGAATTTGTTTATGATTTCTTCGGTCAATTTACTGTTTTTAGCCAAAAGAATGGGGAATTCAATATTTACGGTCTCTCCACTTACAAAATTTACTTTTAACTCTTAGTAAACCAGATTTCTTATAAATGAATAAATTCAGTTGGCTCACTAGGTTGGGAATATCTCTAATTTGAGGGTTTCTTTCTCTGAAATATCTAAAAACTTCAGGAAAATATTTGCTGTTGATCAAGCAAAATGATCATCTGCCATGCTTTCAACGAAATTTCTTCATTACTGAAAAACTTCAAAATGGTCATACTTGCCAGATTTGTTCTTCAATTTCAATTTGACATTGTTTATGAATGTCAGTACATATTTGTAGACAGAAATCAAATGAAGCCAACTGGAACTTGGAATTGTTGAATTTAAAATATCTCCCATCTCTGGCTCTGTCACACTCCTTATCTCACACTGGCCCTCTGAAACTTCAAGCACGTTGGTTAATGGATTTGGATTGTTACATCCAAATGGTCATCTTCCAAGATATCCTGAATGGTATCAGGTCCTGTGAAAAAATTTGATTTTATCAACCTCTTATAAGACAAGGACCTGGTAATACAATCTGCAGGATTTATCATACCTGTACAAAATTTGAAAGTCACAGGGACAGTTTCACATAAATTCTCGATTCTGTGCAACCTGTTCATAATAAAATACTTAGTTTCCTTAATTTATCATAACCTATTTGTTCGAGAATTTTTTAGCCAACTCAGTGCAACTGCACTATCTGAGAATACTACCAACTTTGTTATGTTAATGGGGGAGACACTCTCTGAACCACAGAGTTCTTTATAAATATCAACAACAGTTTCCGTACCAAGCACAAGAGATTGAAATTCAAGAGAAGGGGAATAGACTTTAGTTCCAACTGGCGCCCCAATTATTCTATTTTTTGATAGAAGGAAACTTACCTCCTTTGTTCTCAAGTTCTTGATAAAGAGCACAACTCCATATATATTGCTGCTAGAATCACAAAAGGCAATCAGTTGGGAAAGGATCATTCTACGACCAACAAATCCTCTTCCACTGGAATTTCAGGAACACCATTCACTTGCTTGCAAATATTAGTCCACTCTCATAATTCATCATCCGATAGAGTATCGTCCCATCCAACTTCTTTTCTGCACTGTAGCGAATGCATAAATAATCTAGCCCTGTTTAATAAGGGACCATAAAATGAGAACACATCAAAATTGGCTGCAATTGAGCTTAAAATCTGTCTTTTGGTTGTTGCATCCTATCAAGTACCAACTTACTTGTCGACAGAGTATCACTACTTCTGTTCCAGATCAACCCAAGCAATTTTACCTTTGTAGGACTCTTTTCCTTACCTTCATCTATATGTTGCTGCAGAGAGTCATCATTAGTTATGAATTGCTGTAGTTCAAATTGATAGGGAGAAAATATTTTTTTTTACTTTTAAGTTTCTTATAGGCCCATTTCAACTTTTCAGCATCATTGGTTGTGAAAGCCAAGTTATCCATGTAGCTAAGTTATATAACTCTTTCTTCAATTCTTCACATCAATATTGTCACCTTGGACCTCTAACATCAAAACTTTTATAAAGTGCTAACATTAATAAAGCTGGACTACATGGCAAACCAAATGGTAGTCTGCAATGTTTATAAACAATTAAGGAATAGTCCTTTTTAGATACATTTCTATACCAATAAAAGAGTAACCTACTTTGATCTGAAGGCACCAACTTAATCATCAGAAATGCCTTTTTAATATCAAAACATATCAACTTTTCATTAAACCTTACTGTAAAATAGAAGTTGAAAGCTTCTTATTCAAACAAGGACTAGCAAAAAATTGCTTGATTATGTGATAATGTTATAGGTTTACCTAGGTCAGATTCACACAAATTGGACAAAAATACATTACGACATTTTGTCGACTCATGGTCCCATTCTGAACACTGGCATGTGAGGTAGAAAAGCTATGTTGGGGGTTATCCTCCAAGAATTGCTCGAGGTTAGACACTCTCTCTATAATGCCTAGCTGTTCCTGTTCTTTAAAAACCTCATCAATCATATGTAAAGCATTATCCTTTTTACTAAATTTCTTAAAATTTGACTTTAATATTGCTTTTGACAAACTTTGATTCTTTCCCAGCAATGAGCTACTTTCCCATTCCATAACAGAGGCATAGGCTAACCTTCCTTCACTATCTCTAAAGTATTTTTTTTTCTAAAAGCAAATACTACTACTTTCCTGTTCTCCTCCATAAAGTCTTCGTCGTACACTTTAGAATCACTGTTTAAAACAGTTTTCTGCCTTTGAGGAAAGAATTTCTTCTGCCTGCTTTCTCAAGTTCAGTTTCAACAATCTGACCCTTATTATTTAAACAGAAATATTAACATAAGCAGGAAACTTAAATTTCTCTACAGAATCTAAGAACAATCCATCTGTATCGAAAATGTCCGTCAACTTCAAGGGAACAATCACCATTTTCCATTATACAAGCTTCAGAAGAATGCTTTATCCTGTCTGGTAATAGAGCAAGATTTCTGCTTTATACCTCTCAATGTCACCTACTAGCATCACTCCTAAGGGTGAATCCAAGTACACCGAGGGAAACACCTCAAAACTACCTCCAAACAGCACATCCTTCTGAGGTACTAAATGAGAGTTATCATTTCCCAAAAGCACAATTTTATATCTTCAATTTTGTCCTTACATAGATGCAAAGTTTTGTCAGCTAATACATAGCCCTTATCTTTAAAGGCTTGAGCTACCTCAGATACACCTGGCAATACTAATTTCAAATTAATGGACTTTATGGCAATAGCAGTAAAACAATTTTCACTCAATTTGACCTTGTATACCACAGTAGCTAACGGCTTTGACGAATTAATGCCATTCACTACCAAAGAATAATTCGGATCAACCACTTCAAACTGCATACTCTTAGCCCAATCTTCCTCTACAAAAGTTACTTGACTCCCCGAATCCTTTATACCTCTATCCCCAGAGTCATTCAACGAAAAAGAAGGCATAGCAGTCACCGGGTTACAAGAGATTCTCAAAACTCCCAAATCAGACCAAGTTAGATTAGAAACAACAGAATTAGAGTTAGATTTCTCTTTACATACACCTTTACCTTTAGGTTTACTTACTTCGTGGTTATCAGAATCACTTTCAGGGTTATTAGCATACTTTTGCCCTTGGGTCGTTACGAAATTTACAAAGATAGCTGAAATGCCACTTGTTACAATATCTACATTTACTGTTAAACTTAAACCTGCAATCTGAAGTTTTATGAGAATCATAAGTACAGTTTGTACAACAATTCAACTGTTTTAGTTTTTCAATTTTACTCTGTGGAGTTACATATACCAAACACTTATAAATTGGGTGATCAATGTCTCCTTTATCATCTGCCAAACATAAAGAACATTCCTTAACTTTGGATTTCTCAACGCTACCATCAACAGCGGAAGCTAAACAACTTGACTTCGACACATCCTTTGAAACAACCTTTCTCTGAACATTATTTCCCCTGTCTACATTGAATTTCTTAGATATGTCTTTATATCTCTCTAAAGCAGTAAAGATATGTTCATCTATTTGCTGCAAAGAGGGCTTATTTGAGCCAGTAATATGCATTAACCGATTCTTGAAACAGTCATTAAATCCATTCCATATGAAAAACTGTAAAACTATGTCTCTATCTATGTTTAAAGCCTCAAATTGATTACAAATAATTCTCATATTACTGATAAAGTCGTATGGATCACTCTGATAAGTCAACTTTTAACTCCGATAACTGCTTAATAACACTGTATTGTTGAGACAAAGTATCTGCAAACGCTTTCTGTAATAATTTCTTAGCTTCTTCATACCAACGATTACTACAATCTAGAGAACTTACTAGTTTTAAGCGAGTCACCTGAAAGCTGTCTCGTAAGAAGAGTAAATTTAACGCGAGTACTAAGATCATACTTATCTACAGTCGCTTCAAACTCTCGCAAAAACTTCGAAATATCCTCACCTTCCCTATTAGCAAATGTCGGTAAAGGTAGTTCAGGCAATTTAAGCTGTGAAATTTCAGGACGCGAACGATCCGAAGGAGACACAGTGGTCTTAAGGAGAGAAAGACACTTATTCAAACGATCGTCATAAACAAACCAAGTATCCATATCCTCACTCACCAATTTATCGCTGTCCACGAATTCACCTGCGCTATCCCAAATTTCATTTAAAACCTCTTTATTCACTTTGTCAAGTTTTTCTTTAAGGTCCAACAATACGTTCATATGCTCCTTAGCATCGCTTACAGACATCGAAGAAATAACATTTTCTATCAAATTACACTTCTTGGTAACTTGCTGCCTTAGGGCTGCACGAGAACTACGCGAAATACTCTTTGGCGGCATCTTGCGAAAATTTAAATGAACTCAAATTTAAAACTAAATATGATATAGGGAAATATTAAAGAGTGCCGTGACTCCGGAACGTAACCTGCTCAATGAATCTCAACAAAAAAATACTCAAGGCAATGGACCTCGCAACCAATCCCATCCTCGTCGCCATTTTCGAAAAGCAGTTACACAAAGAGCAATTTAACATAAAGGTAAAACAAAAAAAAAAATATAGGTTATAAAAATTATTTTAATTTACAAAATAAACTGAAAAAAAAAACTAGACAATTGACAATAAGAATATGACTGGCGAATAGGATAATCCTGGTCGAGTTGCAAAACCTTTGTAAACTTAGCGTGGACGTTCTCGCTCTATCCGTCAGAGAACCTGCATTCGTCCGCACTATTGCCCTTATTTTCCGAAACATCAGAAGGATCTCACAATAGCCAGTCATTTAGGTCCATAATAAGCAGTGACGTAGGTAGTGGTGATGATGGAAGCCTTCTGTAGAGCTCTTGAGTAGTAGGTGCTTCAAGTTCGATGACATTCATCCGTGAGAAATTACGACCAGAGCCACGGTCCTCAAATTAATTTGTGGCAGCCATTGCTTCTTGGCTGTAAATAATTTTTCAAATCCGGAGATGACTGGTCTGGTCCTGTAGCTTACGCTGAGCTCCTCCGTACTGCCTTCTTCAGGTCGCTCGCTGCCGACAACGGTTTCTAAGCCTGGTGTTAGGTGGCGAACAACCTGGCAAACTTAAATATATGGTTCAGGAATTGGCTCGTTACTTTAAATTGTCCTAATAGAGGTATTTAGGGATGCAAAATAAAATGCATTTGCTTTTAATATAAAAAAATAGCTATTCCTGAGCAAATATTAACATAAAAACCACAACCAAACTCAATACCATATAATATGTAAAAAACAAAATGCGCACAAGTGTGCATTTTCTACACACGTCAAGACCTTTTCCCTAATAGGACTGGGTCCCAGAGAGATCACTGACCATGATCACTGCTACATTGAATGTATATAATACATTCAGGCAGTTTAACGAAACTTGCAATAACACGGTAATCTAAGGAGCTCTTGGAATAGGAATTGAAATACAAAATTTTGGGGCAAAGTCCAAGTGTTATGGCCAGTAAGGTCATTCAGCTTTGAGAGGGGAAATTGAATGTGAAAAAAAGTTTGAAAGTTGCAACAGTAGGAAAACCTCAAAGAAGTTGCACTATGAAACAATTATTAGAAGAGGGTGAAAAGTAAGATGGAAGACAGGGAATATGAGCGGAGATTTTGGGTGTTTTTACGTTGCATGGAACCAGTGGTTATCCAGCAACGGGACCAACGGCTTTACGTGACTTCCGAACCACGTCGAGAGTGAACCTCTATCACCAGATGTACACATTTCTCACTTCTCAATGGAATGCCCGGGAATCGATCTCGCGGCCACCGTGGTGGCATGCCAACACCATACCGACCACGCCACTGAGGCGCTAAGAGATACAGTGAAAAGAATGTGAGAGAGTTTACGGTTAATGCAAAGAGTAGGTTTTACGTTTTGAGGTATTACACTTTACAGTAGCGCTCTCATTACTGCTATGGTTCGGAAGCCCTCCTAAATTACAAAGGCAGGGAGGCCTGAGGGATTAATTCCCAAGCAATAAACTATTGTACGTTTCCAAGGGAGCAAGACTCCCAAGAAAATCACAGCAGAAGTCCAGTATCTTCGAAATTTACAGAAATGTGCAGAATGCGTTTCGAAGGATGATATCGGCCAGTGCGGTTTCTCGTCAATTTCCCAATGAGTGATTGCAGTTCACATCGGGAGGTTTCCATCCCATCTGGAATATTGGCTGCATGAACAGATGTTGGAGCTCACTCAACACACACGCCTGGAGATCGACGACGCAGTTGAATCAAATACCTGAGCAACTGAAAGGGAGGTTAGTTGCTTGGAACTTCTCCCTTTCTTCTAAAAAAAAATGTGCGCTTTTATTTAAATAATATCTGTCTGTCTGTCAGAATCTATATCTACATCCGTATCTATATATAGATAGATAGATAGATCAATCAGGGAACTTCGGTCATTTCCATCTTTGAAAATAGGGACTGTGGTATATAAAATCATTTTCTTATTAGAAAAAAAAAAATGCTAACTCTACATAACTGATAGGTAGGATCAATATCGAATTTCAGAATAAAAGTAGCCCGTTTATAAGAAGATATTAAATTATGCATTTAAAACAAAAAAAAGTTCAAAGCAGCTAACTTCTACCGATGCCCAAGGTGTTTGGATAAAGAATTGATCATCGATAGAAGTTAAGCTGCTTGGATTTCTAATCCGTTCAAGGTCATCATTTTTCAATTATTCATCGTTTTTCCTTGCTTATTTCCAGTCTCTCCTGCTGCGTTAGTTCGTGGATAAGTAGATATAATAAAATTGATAAACGCTATTCAGTTTTGTTGAAGGTCAGATATTGTATTCATATTCATAGATGTAGGTGGGTGAACATACTTTAGTTTCTCAGTGATCACTAAAGAATTTATGCCTTCATATAAAACGTATTTATATAAACGGGAAAGGACGATGCATTTTTTACTGTTTCCTATAAACTTCAATTTGATAGTTTAGGTACACTAAGCAGTTGAGTTGTTAACGGCAAAGAAAAGAACCAATCAGCGAAGCGATTCAAATAAGCCGGCTAGAAATGGTTCTTGAAGGTTCCGATAGATGACAGCACTCTGCAGTGTTAGTAATGATGGGCAACTCCATTCTTAAGACATGGGAGGAACGGTGCTGAATTCCCGTTCAAGCTGTAATTACTCGATAGTTACTTCAGTGTCGTTGTACTTATAGCAATGAATATACGATGTCAATTACGTAGATCATAATATCTATACAATTGAAAGTTTTTTACGCTTAATAGCAGATCACGATTCCATGTTGACTATCATTTCAATCCTCGAAGATAACGGCTTTACCCGCCCAACCTGTCGTTTAGGAACCTTGGCGGCAAGGACTACCTATAAGGGGAGTGTTGTCTACATCACCCAAACCAATAGATGGAGCAAGCGTGCATGTACAAGGGGGGGATCGGTGGAGGGGGTTGGGGATGTGGGGGTTAGAAAATAGGCTGCTTGTTGAAGTACTTGACAATGATAAAAATTGTCTTTAGATTAATGTTTGTTGTAGTGGATTGTAGCCGCTAATTAATTTTGGTATTATGCAGAAGTTCGTATCTATGGCCTGTTACCATAATTCAATGTGTGAATTAAAAGAGAGAGAGAGAGAGAGAGAGTTCATAAACGACGTTTAAGGGAAGCATTGTTACTCATGATTCCTGCTATGCATCCAAATGGCACAACATGCGATTCCAAAATAACTTTTTAATTTTATTTATTTATTTATGTTTTTTGTTGTTGTTGTTGTTGTTGTTGCTCGCCCCTATTTTTTATTCACTGAATTTCGTCTACTCACAAGTCCCATCCCTGGTTCTTTTCGACCTCAATCCACCCTCTATTTATTTGAACTCATTGTCAAAAGCTTTCTTGCTTTCAAAGCTCGAAGACTTTGCTTCAAAGGAGTATTCAGAAACTACTTTCATTTTACGTTCTGTTTAATCTCCTGGTAATTATTTTTCCAGGAAAACAAAACAAAAAAATCCTCAATATCCTTTGTATTTTCCTGATTACATTTTATCTAAAGGCTACACAATACTCCGTAAATTACATAGTATTCGTATAATATCATGAAGAGGAATTATTCACAAAATCAACCAGAAATCAATAGATATTATTCGAATTTTTTTATTTGAAATTTATTATATTTAAATGTAGTTAAAATACTTTCCTGATAATGTCACTGTATAGCTTCTACTCGTGAAATTTTGAATTATAGGCATATATAATTTAAGTACCGAGATTTTCGTCCATTTCTTCATCTTGCAGTTCATAGCTATTTATCTAACTATATATATATATATATATATATATATATATATATATATATATATATATATATATATATATGTGTGTGTGTGTGTGTGTGTGTGTGTGTATGTGTGTGTGTGTACGGTTGTGCAGTTCTTTACATAGTGTCTTCGGTTGTCATAACACAGTTACGTGTTTTTTTATAATCTAAGATATGAAGGTCGAATCAAAATCTTTATTCAGTAATTAATATTATCTAATTTAAATTAATGGCTAAGAAAAAAATATAGCTGCAGCTCAACCTATTTGATCTCTCAACCACTTGACATTTCCAAATATTTTACGCATAAATCTTTTTTTTCTTTTTAGGAGAACATTATTTCAAAATATTTTCGTTTATTAAAACAACCAGAATGTATGTTACTGACAGCTCTGCTTTGGGAATATCCAGAGACTAGGAAACTACTTTTTTGATATTATTATTAGGGAAAAAGAATAAAAAATTCTTTTTTGCATATTTTTTCTAAATCATGTATTTTCTTCATTTTGTAAATGCTCAAACTTTTATGTAACGCATATTTTTTTTTTTACATTTAAAAAATAAACAATTTTAACAGATCTGACGATTGAAAAAGTATACCCAGTTCATAATTAAAATTTCGTTTTTTTTTTTTTATCAATTGCGTTTTAGGTATAGCTTTCTGCAGATATTTTTATCTTTCTATCACACCGGTTTTCTCCCTAAGGTAAAAAAGCTGCCAACTTGCAATAATTTGCTCTTAGGCGATGTTAACGAAAAAGAAAAAGCCTTAAAGTTAATGAACATGTTCTCGTCTGCTCAACCTAAGTTTAAACGCAGTCATCCTAAATGTAAGAGTAATTACCTCACGAATTTGTAGCTTGAATATAATTTGGCCGTTGTTCCGTAATAAATGATGATTAGAGTAAACACTGATGGCATTCTTTATAAAGATTGAGAACTTTCTTTTGCCGAAAATAAATAAAATTTCCTGATGAAATTCAGGAAATTTTCAATATTCCTTTTTTTTTTTTTTTTTTTGAAGTTACGGGAACATTTATAACATATCTGGTGATATTCATTTTGTTTAAAGGTAAGAGAATTTCATTGTGTTTGATAAATTATACAATATTGCTGTGTATAATATACAACCAAAGACTTTGGAACACCAGAGGTTCTCGTCAGTGTTAATAAGGCGTTCTTAAGTCTTTTCTTGTACATATTTCACATAATAATATAGTTTGCTATATGACTGTGGATTTTCATTGCACAAATTGTTTTTCACGGGATCATGAATTTTTTAGCGACAATTTCATTATTGGAATATCATCACGGTGTTGTCTGTGACTAACCACGAATGAATCTCTAGTGTATCGCATCCTTAATATCTTCGATATTTAGGAACTAAATCTACATTCGAAAAAAAAATCTTCCTTTTAAACCTGATCTTATGACTCTAGCCTAATTCATTATAACACTCTGTCGTGCTCTTTTCCTTGCAAACTTAAAGTTAATTTAACTAGTCAGACGATGCTCACACTTGCACCTAAGAAAACGATATTCTGATCTTGCATGATAAATGAAAGATTTTTTTAATGTTTCCTACTTGTTAATTGGAAAATGTGAATGTTCTCACAGTATTTACAGTTAAATACTCTGGATTCTTTCCAGTGTATAATAAGAATAAAACAATCAAGGTAAAGCAACCATCTTGACATTTCACGTCTCTACCGTTAGAAATCTTGACAAGCAAGCAAAAGCAATGGTTGAGGCGCCTCGTCTCGTCCATATCCCATGTCCATTTATCAGTGTTCTTAACTTCCATCTTCTTGTAGTTTCTTGCGCAACTGTTGTTGGAATCAGAAAAAAAAGAGAGAAAGATTTTCCATCTTCTTTCCAGCCTCATCGTCGACAGCCGTTGCATAACCACTCCAGCGTCGTCGAAGCTCAGCTGGTGATGTCATCACAGCTGAAGAAGCCTCATTTTTCCATCTGCACGAGATGCAATTTCATGGTTCATCCGCCGGAAAGTTTCCTCTGCTTGCTCGTGTCTTATTGTTCATCTGCAAACGCTTCCTTCTCCTCTTTTATTGCTTTTACATTCACTCAAATGTTCGCCTTTTTGATTCGACAAAAATCTATAAAAAGTGAGCGGTTTCTTGAGAGGCGCTGCTACACGTGTGCTGTTGAGAGAGTTTTTTATTATTATTATTATTATTATGATTATGATTATTATTATTATTATTATTATTATTATTATTATTATTATTATTTTATTATTATTATTATTATTATTATTATTATTAAAATGTGTTTTCACAATGCATATTTTATTGCTTAACAATTTTTTTTACCAACTCTTATGTACGTTACACTATGATTATTATGTCATGGAGTTCTTTTATAGAATTTACTGAAACAGTAACTCTAAGAATTCTAAAAATAGGCTTATGGAATACTTGTAATTTTCAAAATAGGCTTTTCCTCCACCATTCTCATAGTCCTATGTCCAACTGCTTCTCTCATGGAAGATAGATTTCATGAGTCTCTCTACATTAGTGTCAGCTGAGTCTCTGATTAATCCAGCGTTGGCTAAGCCCTGCTGACGATCTCATCACTAATGAACACTCGTTTACCATACTAGCGATTATGTATAATCCCGGATCATCCAGCAGTGCTGATGTTCATTTCTTTTTGCTCGCTGCAGTCTTATCAGAAGACTAACGCCAAGCGCTATTCCATTTTCTCAATGCTCTCACAGTCGCAATGGCCTTTGTAAGAACACCGATGTATATTTCTTTGGGGCTAAGACAAATCTGTAATGTTGGGTGTGTTTTCCTTCTAATATTACCTTGTCAACTCTAACTCTTGCCTTTTTTTATTCTTGAGCAGACGGTATAACTAATACCAGAAAGCTGATTAGAAGCCTGGAAGCATAAACAGATAATTAGAATTAAAAATTATAATCAATCGGTGCGTGGTATTTACTGCCATATACATATATATATATATATATATATATATATATATATATATATATATTATATATATATATATATATATATGTGTGTGTGTGTGTGTGTGTGTGTGTGTGGGTTTGGGTGTGTATATAAATATATATATATATATATATATATATATATATATATATATATATATATATATATATATATATATATAAATATATATATATATATATATATTTATTTATTTATTATTGCATTTTTCTTGTTGCAATAAAACCAAATTTTCTATAAAAAAATCTGCTTATTGGCGCAAAGAGTGAAGTAACTCGATGAATGAAAAGATCACATTCAAATACACATAAGAAAGAATATATTACGAAACGTTTCGCTTTATATCAACAGAGATATTTCACCACTGCTTTTATTTAAAAGGAAAAAAAAATGTTTTTATTTCATGGCTAGTGGCAATTTGTGGCTCAACCGCGGTATGGAATATGTACTCATAATTCCACGCTTCGAATGAACAGCCATTAATCACAGGCAGCGGGCACTCATTACCGATTCCTTACTTGTATAGCTGTTGGCAACAAAAGACTCATTTACGGTAAACCCACATTATTTCTGCAAAATAAAAAAAAAAACACATAAAAGCGAAATTGATATAAAAATGTTATGTAAATGTTGAGGGAGAGAGAAAGAGATTGAGAGGGAATTTATTTGCTTTACCAATTGTCTGAAGTTATTTATTCTGTTAAATAATTAATCAACTTTCTTTCAATTTCTTTCTCTTTAAGCTCTTGGATACTAACCCCAGATTCCCCATTAGTCGAGAAATAGATGTCATAATCTCGCAGTAATTAATACATTTCGCCATTAGAATAGCTGGTTTGTTTTAAGTAATTGATATATTTCCTCGATTCGTCAAGAAATCGATGCTAGAATTTCGTAGTAATTAATATATTTCCCCATTAGAATTGCTGATTTTTTATAAGTAACTGATATATTTCCCCGATTCATTACGAAATAGATGTTAGAATATCGCATTAATTAATATATTTCCCAGTAATTAATATATTTCTCCATTAGAATGACTGTTTTTTTAAGTAATTGATATATTTCCACGATTAGTCATAAAATGGATGTTAGAGTCTCGGAGTAATTAACATATTTCTCCATTAGAATAGCTAAGTAATTGATATATTTCTACGATTCGTCACGAAATGATTCGTAGAATATCGCAGTAATGAATATATTTCCCCATTAGAATGGCTATTTTTTTAAGTAATTAATATAATTATATCCCCATTAAAGTGGCTGTTTTTTTTTAAAGTGCCATGTAACCAGCGAACGAGTGAAGCCAGGTGCATTTGTATCCGTATTCTACTCCGGATGAATATTAAACATCTCATCCAGTTTCTTTCTGCCTCATCTTATAGATGAAAAATAGCTTCACGCGTTTTTATTATATATATATATATATATATATATATATATATATATATATATATATATATATATATATATATATAATTTTTTTTTTGGTGGGTGGGGGTTTGTTATCACAGTCCTCCAATTCGACTGGGTGGTATTTATAGTGTGGGGTTTCGGGTTGCATCCTGCCTCCTTAGGAGTCCATCACTTTTCTTACTATGTGCGCCGTTTTCTAAGATCCCACTCTTCTGCATGAGTCCTGGAGCTACTTTAGCCTCTAGTTTTTCAGATTCCTTTTCAGAGATCTTGGGATCGTGGCTAGTGTTCCTATGATTATGGATACAATTTCCACTGGCATATCCCATATCCTTCTATTTCTATTTCAGGTCTTGATACCTATCCATTTTTTCCGTTTCTTTCTCTTCAACTCTGGTGTCCCATGGTATTGCAACATTAATGAGTGATACTTTCTTCTTCATTTTGTCAGTCAACGTCATGTCTGGTCTATTTGCTACGTCTCATCCCTATCTGTTTCTGATACCATAGTCCCAGAGGATCTTTGCCTGATCGTTTCTATCCCGCCTTCAGGTTGGCGCCGCTACACTTATTACTGCAAGATAGCTGATGTTTGTGTGTGTGTGTGTGTGTGTGTGTGTGTGTGTGTATCAAATTTCCTTCTCCTTGCGCAGGGGTGAAAGTAAGTGGTCGGGGGAATTTCTATACAACACTTACCAGACAGAACGAAGTAAGTGACTCGAACGCTGCTACAGAACTACCAATAAACTGAGTCGGACAACTAAGCGTTTATAAATTCATAATTAAGTCTCTCCACTTACAATCTAATGGGAAAGACGAATTTTTAGCGTTTGGGTTATTACAAAAAAAATGTATTTCAAAATCTTCTGGAACTGGTGGAGAGAGAGCGAGAGAGAGAGGAGGTGAGGGAGAGAGAGAGAGAGAGAGAGAGAGAGAGAGAGGAGAGAGAGAGAGAGAGAGAGATTTGAGAAATATTAACTTGTAGTGCCACAAAACAAATCATCAAGATTTTTAGGCATTCTAGGAACCATACAATGAATATATGTATGTATGTATATATATATATATATATATATATATATATATATATATATATATTATATATATATATTATATAATATATATATATATACTACATACATATATATATATATAATTATATATAAACTATATAGATATATATATATATCTATGTATAGTATATATATATAATTATCTTATCTATATATATGATAGATATATATATACTAAACATATTATATATACAATACATAATATATTATATATATATTATAAATAAATCTATAATATATTATATATATATATATATATAAATGTTAATTACATATATACAATATATTCTAAAAAATAAAAAAATGTACAGTTATAGCATATGAAACCCTATAATATTTGTCAAACTTTGATAAAGTGAAAACTTTGAAACACAACCAAATTCAGATGTGTGTGTGTGTGTGAGAGAGAGAGCGAGAGAGAATTTTAAACCATCATTAAACTATTATTAGTATCATTACCTTACACTTGCTAATACAAAGTGTCGTTCAACATCGTCTTTCACTGTCCCAATCAATACCATTACATTCCTCAATGTCTGTTCATTTCAGAACGATATATCATCTTCCTGCTGTCCCCCCCCCTCAAAAAAAAAAAAAAAAAAAAAGAATAAATAAAAAGATTCGTTTGATTGCGCAAAAGGATATCATCCGGACCCTATCTGAGCATCTCTCTCCGGTCTGATTTGTGTTTTATATTTTCTCATGGCATGACGCATCGCCAGTTTTCATATATATATATATATATATATATATATATCTATATAATATATATATATATATATACTATATATTATGTATATATATATATATATATATATATATATTTTTTTTTTTTTTTTTTTTTTTGTTTTTTTTTTTTTTTTTTTTTCCCTTTTTTTTTTTTTGCTTTTTATTTGCGGGTTTTTGTAATATCGTCCATTTCCCGTCGAATCTCTTCTTCCTACCACCAGAGCAAAAAAACAAATGACATTTTCCTTCCAGAGAACCGAATATTTACATGGAAAAATACCGTATTCCCTGTTGGGTATTATTGTGAAAGTTTGAATATGCAAAACCAAAAAACAATATTAGTTTGGCAGTGAAATCCTAATGTTTTGAGTTTCGGGTGAAGATAAGATTGAATTGATAACTTATGATGGTATGAATTTATGATTTGTTTTTTCAAAACTTTGATTCAGATATTATATATATATATATATATAATATATATATATATATATTGATATATATATATATATATATATATATATATATATACTATATATATATAACACTTTTTTAAAGGTGCATCATGCGATAGCGATATCGATGGATATATTCCATGGTGAGAAGTATATAACCCTAAATATCTATTTTATCCGTAATACCTCTAAAGTCATGCTATAATTAAAATTCGTGTATCAGACATTAAGTATTCTTCCACGAGAAGTCCAACCTTTGGGAAGACTCACAGCAATTGAAACGTTACTGAAAAACTAACAGGGATCCCTCAGTATATGACTCTAAATATCCTATTTTATCCGTAATACCTCTAAAGTCATGCTATAATTAAAATTCGTGTATCAGACATTAAGTATTTTTCCACTAGAAGTCCAACCTTTAAGAAGACTCACAGCGATTGAAACGTTACTGAAAATCTAACAGGGATCCCTCAGTCATATGACGCTGTCTTACTATGAATCAGAAGCGAAGGTATAATATCTATGTGTGTGTGTGTGTGTGTTCTCTCTCTCTGTGATCTTAACAGAGATGCAGAGAAACCGATTAGAGCTATACATGCATATGCATATGCATACATACACATATACACATATAGTGAGTGTTCCCTTTATTCAATGATTGTATGGTTAAGTTATGTATATCTTAGTTTAACCAGAACCAACACTGGTGCTGATTTATCCCGAAGCTCTCCCTAGGGCTGGGTCCCGAAAGGATTAGGTACTTTTACAGGGCTATGAACCATGCCTAGCAACGGGACCTACAGCTTATCGTAGGATCCGAACCACATTATATAGAGAAGTGAATTTCTGATCATCAGAAATAAATTCCTCTGATTCAACGTATGGTTAAGACTGAGTGTGAAATAGATAGGTGTTAATAACGAATGGAAAGAAATGAGAGTAGAAGAAATTCATTTCAAGAGATTCTGAACCTGTATCTGATTGGGCTAGGAGGAGGACATGAGATAAAAAGTAGTAAATAGTTGAAAAAAGACAAATATCAATGATAAAAATTATAATTACAACCAGAATAAGTCACAATAGTTGTATTATAGATACGACCAACGGCGGAAAACGCCTGCAGACAACAGGAGTCCCTTAGGAAACCTGGAGTGTGAAAGGAAACAGTTTCGTCGCGAATTTAAATTAACGTAAAGAGCACAATTTGGATTCTTGCATAGAATGATTAAAGCCCTTAAGACATCAAACAATATCAAACAAAGGAGGAAGTGAGGCTGTAAAACGTATAACATGAAACGGTAAACATTTTTTTAAAAAGCAAAATGATGAAATGAGTAGGGGAAGGTGGGGCAAAACGGCACAGGTGGGAAATTTGGACCACAGCCGTTTTGTTGGTGTCTTGGTGCTACCACCTCATGGGATGTGTATGTACTAAATCTTTAGTTCCTCAGTCAGCTGTAACATAAATGCTAGTTGAAAGCCATGTTTTGTTTATGTGCAAAATTCCCCTGAAATTTACACCACCTCCTGATCTACTGGTAAGGGTCGGATAAAATCGTGTTAGTAGGAAGACCGTGACTTATAATTTAATGCAACACTGCACAAGTCTTTAATATTATCCTGTGAATAAGACTGACTAGAGGAAACTACACTTCCAGCCCCTGTAGTCTGGTGAGGTTGTCAACATATTTATTGCCGTGGGGCCAAAACGGCACATGTGTGCCTGGGGTAAAATGGCAGAGTGGTCCATTTTACCCTCAGATACAATACAGGCAAATATTTTACATTTGTATTAATTATTATATTCAAAATAGCCTCTGCTGTTTATTATATCCTATAATGTTCTTTAAAATTGTCTGTTTTCTTACAGAGACTTCCAGTATTTATTCTTTCTTCATAGAGTTAGGCTTTCCCTTTGCTGGCTCTAATTAGAGCCAGCGCAATTATTTCTTTATTTATTTATTTATTTATTTATTTATTTATTTATTTATTTATTTATTTATTTCATTTATTTATTATTTATTTATTCAGTTAATTTCTAGCCACAAATGTCAACAAAAGTATCAATTTCTAAGTAAATACAGTACTTGCTACTCAAACTTTATTTATGATATTCAGGAGCTCCAATGATTTGATGAAGTTCAGATCCCTAACGATACACCAGCATCTAGGCCTACTCTTCATAAGAAGCAAGTTCCTAAAGATCCAGACCCACCCAATGCCAGCACTTCTGGCTATATTTCTCCATTTGAAATCGAGCAGATTGAATTAGTGCAAAGCGTAAAGTAAGAAAGACTGTGGCGGAGCCTATTACATGAAGCCCATACAAGAAGATGCTTCAGGAAAAATTAAGTGAGAAGGATAAAAAGAAAACAAAAATGCCAACAGCAGTTAAACATAAGAGTGGCAAAGCACATCAGAAAATAAAAAAGGTTTCAGGTTGTGTCTTAATGCATCCACTGTCACTCATCATGAATCAAGTGAGTCCGAGATGATGTTGAGACATTCTGTTTAGACTACAGTGAAAAATACAGTAAGAGAGGAGGTGACTGTAAATACTGGTCCCATGACGAATGTGCAGGTGTAGATGAAGATGATTATGAATTCGGCTGCAAATTTTGTGCATAGGTCTATATTTAGTCAGGCATTAATTTTTGCTGATAATAAGCGACCATTTCTTTGGACATATAAAAGGACAGTATGTTTTGTATTTCTTTTATATGAACTTGCCATGCAAGGCAACGTTACTTATCACTGGTAAGTAGAATGATAGGAGATTATTATTTTAAGTTGCATGTTGAATATTCATTTCATTTTTGTATTGAGATGTGTTAACAAGTGTTTACTCATAAGGGGCCATTTTGCCCCATATGCCAGGGCCATTTTGCCCTAACCAGTGTACATGATGGCCCATCAGTCTATTTTCCTTTGTCAATTTTCTTGGGTAAAGTATGAAAAATATATCTTCCAAAGAAAGTTTATTTTGTTTATTGATGAACAAAGATGAGAACAAAGAAAACTGTCTTTAGATATATTGGAAAGGGGGTTTAGAAATTCAACTCAAACCTTAAGTGTACCATTTTGCCACACCTTCCCCTATGACTTGTAAATAAAAACAGATAGAGAGAGAGAGAGAGAGAGAGAGAGAGAGAGAGAGAGAGAGAGAGAGAGAAATTCTAGTTATGTCAGGAAAACTTCGATATAATATTTGATAATAATGGCTGAAATCTATTTTAGTTTCCCGAAAAAGAAAACTGTCCGTCCGCACTTTTCCTGTCCGCCCTCAGATCTTCAAAAACTTACTGAGGCTAGAGGGCTTCAAACTGGTTTATTAATCATTCACCCTCCAGTCATCAGACATACAAAATTACAGCATTCTAGACTCAGTAGTTTTTATTTTATTTTAGGTTAAAGTTCTCCATAACGTTGTTTCTGTCACCGCAGCAACACAGGCCACCACGGCCATCTAAGAGTTTCATGGACCGGGGCTCATGCAACTTTATACTAAGACCACCAAACGATAGATCTGTTTTTGGTGGCCTTTATAGGCTGTACAGAAAACTCAATTCTTTCAGCGCATTCTTTCTTTGTTTATATTTTCAGCGTATAACATATAAACACAAACCCCCAAAATAATCTATAAAAACTGATCTCATCAACTTCAAGGCTTCTGCCACGAAAATTCATATCCTTTTGGCCCAGTTTGGTTATATAAAATTAAATATGAATATCAAATTGATAAAAAGGATGAATGATATAAAAGCTTTTGTAAAGAGATGAAATACTCTATTCTTTCAATTACTTAACTACTTTTAACAAGCTTAAAAACTTCGAGATGTATCAAGTTTCTAGTAAGAATGATAAAAATTTAATGCTACCAGAATCAACCACACAACAAGTACATCTTTCTGGAATTCTAAATCACTACCGGTTAGTTATTTGAAATTTCGAATGTGCTTTATTCAGGAACGTCTCACATAAAATAAATTAAAAGAAGTCTGTTCTCGGTTTTCAAACACAAATCACTCCAACCCTTCCTGGTAAATCCTTTTTTTCATTCTGAATTATTTACATTTTTCAAATCCATAACGCATCCGCAGTCACCGGTAGTTTTCGTAGATTTAGCCAGCAATATCGCGCTTCTTGGGTGGAATCTTTTCTCGATATTACCAAACAAAACAAAATAGTGACCTTTTGCTTCCATCCCACCCACCCCCACCATCCCACCCCAACCCTGAAATAAGATATTTTATACCAGGTTCAATATCCAAGTTCAGTATACCAAAACTGCGATATTAGATTGCTGAGAAATGTTAGCGTTATGTTTTTCTCATGAACAATTATTCTTTGAAGTAAGTTCTCCTTGCTGCCGGGAAATTCAAAACTTCTATTGATTTGTTTAGATACAAACGACTATATTGTATATATATATTATATATATATATATATATATATAATATATATATATATATATATATATATATATATATATATATATATATATATAGATTATATATTCTATATATATATATATATAAATATATTGAATTTCTGTGGTATAACTCGACATCCTTTTTCAGTCATTAAAAAATATATTGATACCACCCAAGTCTTGACTTTCGAAACCCTGTTTTAGTGAACAATGGAATTTGGGGATCAACTCTAGTGGCCAAAGCAGTGTTAAATTTACGTATCATTGAATAAAAAAAATTCAGAAAAAACCACCATGCGAAATAATCAGGTTAATGGAATTCGTGTCTAGGATGTTTAGCGAAATGTCAGACTTCCACGCAATGCTCAAGGGGATAATGTAGTTTTGATATCAATCATAAAATTATCTATCTCTTAATAATAAAAAATACTGTCTTGTCCTAAAATAATAATGAAAGAAATGAATTGATTATATCACAGAAATATTATTGTATAAATGTTGTGTCTTTTGTGTATGTAGTCGTAATGTAGATTATCACAGAAGTTACGAGCGCAGGCCCGTATGTTAGTCACTAGGGGAGAAGTTTGGTGAGTCAGTGATTAAATAATATGATTTTACAACGTCGTCAAGGATCTACGATTCTGATGAAACATCGACCACAGTTCGTCGAGCAAAGCTTGACCGTGTGGACGTAGCCTAAGGTAATAATTGTTCTTTTTGAGTGCATTGGTTTGTACAAAAGAATGACTCCAAATCAAATTATGTAGCTTGTTCCACCTTCTACAGTATGATGAGATTTACCAATATTTATAAGTTCATGCAATGTTTCATCTGCAGTTTCTATAATGTCAAACTAATACCTGTAGTATTTATCACGAGAAATAAGTGGTTCATGGCAGTTTATCTAATTTCTATTGTGTTCAGCTTTTCATAGGAAATTGTGATGATATCTTGAACATAGACTCTGGATAACGACAGTTTATACTGATTTACCAATATTCATAAGTTCATACAATGTTTTACCTGCTGTTTGTATAGTGCCAAACTAATACCTGTAGTATTAGTTTTATTTATCTTTCTATTTTTAATATTTTTTTATCTTTTTATTCTTTATTTCTATTTTTTTATTTATTTTTTTATTTATTTATTTATGTATTCATTTTCATTTATATGTTTTTATTTATTATTTATCTTTATTTATTTATTTCATTTTTTAAAAATCCTAGCTCCAAAAACTATTTTTCATTATTAACGCTTGATCCACGAACAAGAAAACAGAGAACTCCTTTCATATAAAAGACCTCGAAAGTTAATGAATAATTACTTTTAACCACTGATAAAAGCTGGAAGGCATTTTTATTACGTTAAAACACCTTTGTTGAATTATTAATCCTCTTTGAATTGATTTGAAAAACTATTATTTTTTTCATTACAATGAACTCTGAAGCTGGAGGCGCTTTTCAATATTACACTACTGTTAAGAGAACTGCAGAATCTTTTCTTCATAGGAAATGAAAGGAATTGGTTGTAAAATGTCTTCAGAAATATATGTAATTAATTTCATAAAATACTAACTATTGCTCATACTTTTATATTCATCTCATTTCGGAGTATGAAGAACGGTCTTTTTATATCGGTGAGCTAAACCTATAATGGCATTAGCCTTCCAATCTCAGGTAGGTACATTGACATTAAACTCTTCTTGTGATTAACTTTGTCAATAGATACGAATTTCTTAGCCAAAGGAACCAGGCATCTGAAAAATAGACTTTCATATTCAGTTATGTAAAACAGTAACTAAATTCTGTTTACTCTTTATTCATGTCCTTTTCCCATTGCTAACAAAAAAGTAGCATATTATAAAAAATAATAAAATAAAGAAAATAAAAATAAATAAATGAATAAATAGAAACTTGTTTGTAGGCAAATAAACCTCAGCAACAGTTCCATCTGAGAAGGAATACGTAGAATAGATTCGGCTTTCCAGAATTTCGAGTTTAGTGATAGCTGATGAGAGAATTAACTTATATTTATTCAACATATATTTTCAATTAAATTTTCCTCTTGCGTTATAGAAACAAACCGATATCCATCACTGTAAGACTTTGTTTTTATTTAATTGTTTCACAGATATGCTATCCATAAATTATTCTCTCAGTTCACATTCTACATCTCACGTGGGGAAACTAAGGAGTCTCTTTCGAAGAAGTATAGATGAAAAATAGCTGGTAGCTATTACTTAAAGGTATATGTGTACAATCTTGTTATCTTACTGTCCAGTTCTCTATAGTATTTGCCTTTACAACTTAATATAACTCTTGGGAAGGTGAGTACGTTAACTAATTAGTAAGAACAGGTTACTCAGAGTTTATGATGTTTGTGGGCTCCTGCTAATGAGGTTCCATTAGGCTTTTTGATCGTATAGTTCTGTTTAATTACCAGGTTTCTCAAATCCTTATTCCCACCATTGCAAATATTCCCATAAACTCTATTCTAACTCGTGTTCTCACATCTTACTATAATGGGCCTTATGTCTATCCATCCGTCTGTCAATCAATCACGGCCAAATGGATGGACCGATGGGCATGAAACTTGGCATAGTTATATTATGAACCCCTAAGATGGTTTTATAATGGGGTTTCATACTACCTCCCCTACCCACTCCGAAACAGAGCTGGTTTTGACCGTGAAACGGGATTGGTTATGCCCATAGACTTAAGTTACTTTACGAATTTATCATACATAATTTCTGTATCCATATGTTTGCTACTATCCAGAATTAAGTTACTTTACGAATTTATCGTACATAATTTCTGTATCCATATGTTTGCTACTATCCAGAATTATGATATTTTGTTATCATCATCCGTTTTTCCCGTTATATCTAAGTGTAACAAATTCTAATCAGAAAGTCAAAACCTAAATTAAATTATAGTTGATCCTTCTCTCAGATTCACTTTCAGCCTCTCAGTAGGCTGCAGAGCCAATCCCAACACTTCACCTTACCTGCTGATTGCTTCAAGTGGTAATTTCATTAATAATACTTTCAAATCATTTTCCTATTCCTCTCCTCCTACTAAAAGTGGAAAGTTTCTCAAAACCTCCCGGTGCCAACTCACCTTTACGGGTATAACTTGTCAGTCACTATAATGGAGGCCAGACTTAATTCGCATCATATATATATATATATATTATATATATTATATATATATATATAATATATATATATATAATATATTATATATATATTATATATTATATATAGAATGGAGAAAAGCCAGCGTGGCATCATACATACTTTGGGTCTCATCATCAGGGCTGTAAAATATACATAATATTACTTGAATTAAAAAGACTCAGTATTGATATCAATAAAATGGAACAACATTAAAGTTAATATAATAATTTAATAAATGAACCAAACAAATTTTTAAATAGACAGTGGAGAATTCTTGAGTTAGTACCTATCTCTATTGAGTTAAAAAACTGTGTGACGTTTTCTGGTTTGGAAAGGAGGACGTCAACTATGCTATAATTAGAACAGTGGAATAAGTCTGACCATTTAATGGGGGCACAAGGTGTCTGATTGTTAACGACTCCAAAACAGAGAGAGAATAGTCATTGGGCGCTTGGGTGACAATGCGAAAATCCTTATGTGAAAATTATGTTTTACATACATTACAATGTTCTCGTATGTTAGAGAATTCTTTCGTTTTCAAAGTACATCCCCTACGGTGACTGACTCCGGGGTGAGAATCGATTCTGACTTTGAGCAATCTTTTGGTGGCTCCCACGTATTTCCCGATCTTACATTTCGGACAAGTAAAGCAATATACCATTGTTTTTGAACATATTTGTATATGGCTGAAATTTATTATTTAAAAAGTTATTAACATATTTAAAGAATAAGGCTGGAGGATACGAATTGTTTTGAAAAAACTGGAGTAAAAATTGGATTTCGCTATGGAAGTTATGTCAGCTGAAAGATAACGTATAAGCACGGTGTAATAGCATGGAAATACTATTATATTTAAATGTTAGGGAACAACTGCTATAGAAGTTAGTACCTTGACCTGTGAACGTCGTTTTTCTAAACATTTAAATTAGATAGTAGTTCCACGCTATTACACTGTGCTTATACGTTATCTTCCAGCTGACATAACTTCCATAGCGAAATCAAATTTTTACTCCAGTTTTTTAAAAACAATTCGTATCCTCCAGCCTTATTCTTTAAATATGTTAATAACTTTTTAAATGATAAATTTCAGCCACATACAAATATGTTCAAAAACAATGTCACAAGTGACAACAAACTGAATTATTATGTATTCAAGTGAACTTTTTTTATAGCAAGTTTTTATTATGAAGAATAAACAAACATTCCTTATTAACAGACAACGGTCATCTTTAGACAGATGAATGTTTCGTTTCATTTTAAAGCTTATGGTGAAAATTTGTGAAAAGATAAACTAAATACTGGCTCATTTAAGTTAGTGGCTGGGAAGGCTGTTAAATAAACAAGACGTGATCCGACCTCCAGATTACTCAGGGCGCATGATAAAATCTATGATCAAACAGCGTTGTTTCACCAAATGAAAATGAAAATAAGTACTCTCTATTTTATTACAAATATTTTTTTTCTGTTCTGTTTAACATGCCCATGATTTATTTTTTTATATTTTCATCATTATAATTAAATCATGAATATCCTATCCTAAAATTCCTGTATCTTTAACTTAACGTGAAACCCTTTTTTCAGAACATTTTAGGCTTTTCCATAGACCTTTCCTATTGCCCAACAACAACAAATTAGTATGTAGACTTACACCCAGAGTAAACGATAAAACAATTTTAAGTTATCTAGCTTCCATAAAAGATCAGTCCTCATTGTTCTCCATAATGAATTTAAAAGCCTGTCTCACTTGTAATCCCAGAACAAGGGAGATAAATAATCCAGAACTTTAGAACTGGCAGATAATTTGACATCAAACTAATTGAATTCTGGCATGTTTCGATGACTGTGATATTGAATCGTGGAGTTAATGGCCTCGCTAAAGGAAAATTATCTGGTCCCCCCAAAAAATTACGCGAAAGATTTATCAGCCATTAGGAATGAACGGCTGTAGAGATTCCCAGTGAATAAAGACAAATTTTTATGAGATGGGCATTTGCTAGATATGTATGGCTCTTTCTTCTTCTTCTTCCTTTTATCTTTATTATCATCATAATTATTATTATTATTATTATTATTATTATTATTATTATTATTATTATTATTATTATTATTCTAGCTGATCAAACTTGGCGTGCTGGGAAAAAACTGAATGAAAACCGATTAACTCTCTCTCTCTCTCTCTCCATCTCTCTCTCTCTCTCTCTCTCTCTCTCTCTCTCCGGTTAAGATAGTCGCTTCAGGTTACACTTCCCAGCATCTTTGACATTTTAAATTTCACCACGTCTCACCCTCCCCACCACCCCCACTCTTTCCTATTTGCACTGAACTTGAACTTGAAGGGTATCAGGAGTGTCTCTATTCACTCTATTCATGCAAGCGACCTCAACAACTATGGATTACACACTAATATCCAGTATTTTGTACATTTTATTTTTCACCCCTTCTCCCCCACTTTCTATCAGGGCTGAACTTGGACTTCAATGGCATCAGGAGTGTCACTATTCATCTCGGTGACCTTGAAAACTATAGGTTAGACTCTAATATCTATTGTTTTCGGTTATCTTTTGATCATCCTCTTTCCAGCCCTTCTCATCCTCTCCACGCCCCCCACCCCCTTCCTATTGGGGCTGGCTGAACTTGAATTCGCAGTTCTTTGGGAGTGTCGCTATTCATCTTAGCATCTTAAAAAGCTATGGATTTTGATATATATGTCATTTTCAGTTATTGTTTACATTTCACCCCTTTCCCACCCCCACCCTCCCATTCCCCTGCCCTCCACGTATTCCTTTCCTGATGGTAAGTAACAAGTATACCAAGTTAGGTTGAAATTGCTCAATTAGTTTCAAAGTGTATGTTGCACATACATACATATATACATACATACATACATACATACATCCATCTTTATATATACAGTTTATTATTATATTATTAGAAGCTGTAGTAGTAGCATTGACATAAGGTATACTTTTTGAAGTGGAATCATCTGACAGTTTGAAATAAATAAGAGTTGCTTTATATTGTGTTGTTTGGCTGTACATGTAATGGGCAGAATTGAATTTATTTTAATCACTAATATGAAACATAAAAATTATTGAATTTCTAGTCTCGATCGTTTGTGTTGCTGCCATCGATGCACAAAGAAATAAATTTAAAGATTTGTGCTATTCATTTATTTATTCACTGGCATTTTTACTCAAATTTTACAGTCGACCATAATGTAACATTTAGCTTATATTTAATCTTTTAGAATGGTCTACCACAATAACAAGTCTGTTTATAACATTGGAATAAAAGTATGCAGATGATTTACCGTATATTAGTATAGGAAGATGTCTGATATATCTATCTTTGATATGCTTAGATTATCATGAAGTAAGTCATAATATGTGTGATGTTAGCAAGGAAGGCAGTGCGCTTGTAAAAGTTAAATCGTGCAAACATCGAGGGCAGGAGGTCAGGTCGGGTCACATACTAAAGAGGAACTTCATTCCCTAGCGGAATTACCTCAAGCCTTTGAGGTTCATCTGGAAACATCACCAGCCCTCTTTAAGGTCGTACAATTGCAGGGGACATACTCGGAGGGTCGCTCTCAGTGCATGCTTATACACATGTATATGTTTGTATACATGAAGATGAGAGACAGACAAACAAAAAGACGGACAAGAAGCTCGTTTAAGAGGTTTGACATATGCAAGCACGTAAGTATACTAACAGGTTAAATGATCAACACGAGTTACAATGCCAATGTTTTGTGTTTTTGTTTTCATTTTATTATTTTATTATTATTATTATTATTATTATTATTATTATTTATTATTTATTATTGATTATTATTCTTCTTATTATTATTTATTATTAGTATTATCCATTTTATTATTACTTATTCTTGGTATTGTTTTATTATTATTATTTTATTATTATTATTTTGAAATGTTAACAATTTTATCTAAGGCTGAACATCATCTTGCTGGATACGATATCAAAGAAGGTTGGTTCTCCCTCGATAACAGGGTGTATAATTGATGTGCCATAAGTGCTGAAACTTATATAATAAAAAAAATACTGCATTTGCAGTTCGTAATGCACGGTCATAACATGTTCAAATATTGCTGTGAAAAACGTTAAATTCCTTTTTTCAACTGCGTCGATCCCAAATGGTTACAAGTCAGCAATGATGTTAGACCTGTGTATTTCGGCTTTTCTAGTACACGCTGTACCCAACAAGAAGAAAAAGCAATTCTTTGAACACCTTCTGGCGAAATTTATACATTTATAGTGTATTCAGAAGCCTAATAATTCCTCATTGATTTCTCTTCTAATTCTCAAGTAGAATACATGAAACACTACTTTGAAAAATAAACATAAATATATTTATACTTTTCAAGATTAAGTAAAGCAATGAGACGATAATTTCCGTTGATGTTTGCACCCTTTTCTTTTTCATCCTACGACTTTGAATAAATATTGTTATAAGGTTTATAATTAATTCCCCTCTAAAACGCTACCTACATTTTCTTTCATTCCAAGATTCGGAAGCTCACGTTTTGAGAAGTTGCAAGTCTATACCACAAGCCAGGAATAGACATATGAGCCAAATGATTTTTTAAAAGGTCAGTATGTGTCACAATACCAAAGTGTTTACTGTTTTCTCTAGTAATCGCATCATCTAACAATAAATATCGTCTTGATGGAAATGAAATAATCGAAGGATTCCCACTTATAACATGTGTAATTTGGTAAGCGAAAACATCAAAGTATACAGCAATGAAAAATATGCAATATACTCAGGTAGCAAAACCATGTAGAACCATTATGTTTGATATATATTCAGTTTCCCCTTCAACCTGCTTCAGGGATCAACAGTTACAGGACAACACTGTGTATTTCAATGTTTCCAGTATATTTCAAAACGCCTCATTTATTTGTGCTGAAGAAGGCACGGATATTCTTGCAATATTACTGATGAAATTATAGCAATAACGGCAGAAGTGAAAACGTTTTTATCGGGTGCAAAACAAAAAGAAAATAGATTTTATGCCTTATGACAATTTCATGCTTCTTCGGCGTTTTCACGAGTCCATTAAAATATTTCGTGAGGTCACTTGGTTTATTTATTGCAGAAAAAAATGCTTGATAGATCGATTATAGATACCGTCACAGCAAACATCAATATAGTTCTTAAGGTAATTGCTAATGAAATCAAAAGATTACCATATTATCGTTTGCATAAAATATACATTTTTTTCTTATTATTCCATTTGAACTTCCAGTTCACACATTTGAACCAGAAACAATAAACCAGTGAACTGAAAATCATCAAAGCTGTTATAGAAATTATTACTAATTTGCCTCAAACCTAATTTGTCATTTCTGTTTCAGGTTAGAAGTTGCACTGTGTCGTCACCACAAGTATTAGAGGATTAAAGCTCTTCAGTGATTCTTGGGGATAAGACTACATTACATTGGTCATCATGATCATTACCAGCCACCTCTAGCTACTGCTTTCTTGGTCAGTTACTCTTTTATTATCTAGGTATTTTTTAATGTGTTTTTTATTTCTTATAATAATGTTATAAACACAGGGAGATTGGAGATTAACCTGTAGTTACTGCAGTCTGCAGATATAGGTACCACTCTTTGGAACAGGTTCTGTATTAGGAAGTATGCGTTCATCTATAAAGGTACTAAGTCAACATAAAAACCTATAGTCTACTCAACTTGGAAGACAGGACACTAGAAAGTTTTTGTTTATTTATTTTAAAATTAATTATTATTATTATTATTATTATTATTATTATTATTATTATTATTATTATTATTATTATTATTAGTTATTATTATTATTATTATTATTATTAGTTATTTTTAGGGAAGAGATCATCAGGGTTCTCTTCACCACAACTATCAAGTTTATCCCGAGTCCTTCCTAACATGTACCCAACACCAGTACCTAAACCCAGCTTCCAATATTAAAAGTACTTTTAAAAAAAATATAATATAACCTACAAATAACTAAGAGGAAGGGAATATGACCACCCAAAACTTGTGGAAAAACAATGAAGGCAAAACAAAAAGGGAAAAATCCAAACTGGGTTATTATATATAAAGCAAATAAATCAGAAAGGGGTCTTGATATTAAATGGTCTCACAAATGAAACAGAACAATTAAGAAGATTCTTTTTTATTGAGGGGATAGGTATATCTGCAGGTTTATTCCAAGCTGAAATAAACTTTGGTATCAATGTGTTCAAATGGGGGAAGATAAAGGAGGCTAAAAAAGGCTCTACTCCAGAAGGATTAATGAACGCATAAATGGGAGGGACGGTAACCGAGAAATTGAAAAGAATCAATAGAGGAGGGCGAACTGTCTAGTATAATCGATAATGTAATGTACGATAAGAGTTCTTTTTCCGTTCAGAGATTAAAATGAAAGTAACGAGCAACTGGGAATTTATCAGTGTCCCGAGAGAGAGAAAAAGGGTGAAAGATAAGGAGTTTCCCCAAATGATGGTGGTAAACGTTTGCTATAAAACAATTAGACCATTTTTGAGGTATGTTTTGGACATCTTGAAATTCGAGAAGACTACCTAATGCCCCATTTATTGTACCACCTAAAGTTGATAAAAATATTTTTATATTTTCGTGTGTGCTTCTATGTAATGACATGAAAAAGTTTCAAGATATAACGAGAAATTGCAGAAGTTAAATACCAAGGTTTAAAATTAATATCAAGTTAGTGCAGTGAGTTCTATATATGTATTCATAAAATTAGAAATTGCAAGGAAAGAAAACAAGTCTTCAAAACTAAGCTGGATGTGTATTCACTGGGAGAAAATGTTGAAAAAGAATAATGGCTGAGTCTAAAGTAGTATAATTGATTTTATATAACGAGCTGACAAGTTTGCACCTTTGAAATTTCGTGTAATATATTATATACTAGTTGCAATAGCCGTTAAGCTTTTAGTACAAGTGCCATTGTCTCACAAAGGTTTCTGCATCAATGTATGAAAATCGCAAAAACTGTGTTATCAGCCTAGAGTCCGCAAAAAGTTTAGTACCAATTCTTTTTTTTTTGTATCATTATTGGGCATGAAATCCATTACGCACTACAAAGAAACGGACTGGAAAATATATTTTAAAGTTACGAGTCTATTCTTTGAAAATGGAGTTTATTCAAGAACAAAGAAGTTAAAAATAGGACAGCTATAATGCACCGTTTGAGAATTTTTATAGTTACAGTGTGTATGATTTCTAATTTGACAGCTATAATATTGTAAAATTTAAGAATTTTGACAGCTGTAATGCTCTATGATTTAAGACTAAAGATGGTCATATATTCTTTATATAAGAGGAACAATCAAGACTGAAGAGAGAGAGAGAGAGAAAGAGAGAGATGGAGAGAGAGAGAGAGAGCAGAGAGAGAGAGACGAGACGAGAGAGAGAGAGAGAGAGAGGAAGGGGGGAGGGAGGAAGAGAGAGGGGGGGAGGAGAGGGATACAACTTACTAAGAGTCTACCTTAAAGAACTGACCCTCCACAGCGGAATAATCTTCTCCTGAATTGAACCATTGTTGGGCGAGAATTTATTTCCTGATTTCTCAATCAAGACCAATCCATAACTTCAGCCGTTTTTATTGGTTCCATTTGCGACTAGGTATCCACTTCCAGCTATTTCAAAGAAATGAAAAGTTTTTTTTTTTTCATCTGAATTGTTTCTATATACTATATTTATTTTTTTTTTTATATTCAATAACGCATTCGGTAGTTTTCATCCTTTTTTTTGTTTGTGATATCGTTTTTCTAGTACACAATCTCCTACTCCATATGACCAAAGGTATCAAATGGAGCTTTGCTTTCCCAGATATTGCCATGGATATAAATATAGCGTGCCAGGTTTAATATCCGTGAGAATTAGTATATGCACACACACACATACACATACCCATGCAATTTATTATACTGCAGAGAAATTGTAGTTTTGATTTTGGTGCAAAATGAAAGAAAAAAATCACATATCATTTATCATATTGTGGATGTGAATGGTAATTGTCTTTTTCTTTGGGGGGGTTGTGTGGGGTGGGGGGCGGGTGGGGGGAAGACAAGTATTTAGCATTATATTATTTTACTGGTTTGTCTTGCAATCCTACGCCATCGATAGATATCTGCATGCATTCCCAAATTATTATTATTATTATTATATTATTATTATTATTAGATGAAACCTATCACCATGGAACAAGCACACCAAAGGGCCATTGACTTGAAGTTCAATCTTCCAAAGAATGTTGGTTTCCAACCCTCACCGCAGACCTCACAATGCAGCAGTAACTGATCATGATACAGAGCCAGTTGGGGAGACGCAGACCCTCGATATCTGAGAGGAATACCGTGACGCTAACCACTGTACCAGCGGAGAGCATGAATATTGTCATAATGATATTATTGTGCCCATAATGAAAAAAAAAAAAAAAATGAGAACGCTATAGTGGCCATATCATCATCAGCTGAACTTGTTCATCTGGAGAAAGATGGCAAAGACTGCAGAACGCATTTTCATCGTGGTATGAAGAAAGCGTCAATTCTAGATGAAAATGGAGGAAGTCTATGAAGTACTACCAACAGAGAGAGAAAGAGAGAGATAGATAGATACATGGATAGGGAGAGAGAGAGAGAGAGAGAGAGAGAGAGAGAGAGAGAGAGAGAGAGAGAGAGAGAGCACAATGCATGTCAGTAAATGATGATGAAAAAAGCTGAAACCAGGTGACTCGGATATCACTTCATTTCCCGAGAAAATGAAATGCTAAGATAATATTTGGTACACGAAAGAAAAATGCACGTGCATTTTTCTGCTTGTCGCTGTGTACGTCATAAGTGACAGCGAATGAAGTACAAAAGACTGCACTCAATGAGGATCAGGTACTTCAATACGCAATGTGTTTTGCGAATCAAATGGAAAATATTTTCCTTTAACCTTGTAAGGACTAACTATAACAACATGCCGAATTCTAATGTATTCCTTATTGTGTAGAATCCTCTGGCCTTTCCGCCGATATATAATTCATGTATGAACAACATTGGTACCCATAGATATCCATGCATATATGTCTGCAAGAAAACACAAACCCCTCTGGTCCAGACCCAGTCTCCTTTATAGCCTGTGTTTACCTGTAATAGATTATCAGTATCCAGTTACCTGTCTTACTCTCTGGTCCTCACAACCTAATGCTTTACATTCTATTCATCATACCGAGACTGTAAGTCACTCCAATTTAACTTTACTTTTTGACTAAGATGTTTTTACCCTTTACTTTCCAAACGCAAATACCCTCTACCGATTCTTTTCTAACATATACCCTTTTCTGTCGCCTCCTGGTCACTGATATTATCTCAAACCAATTCCACAAAATCTATAAAAAGAGATAGATAGAGATTTGATTAAAAGCGTGGCCAACAGAAGGACCAGATCTTGCTCCAGCGAGGTGCATGTAAGTTTAGGCCTTCTTGACATGAAATTATCTGATAGACCTTTATAAGAAATTACCTTCATTATGTGTATTTCAGCTTATCCACTAGGAATGGGGTTTTAATTCTTTCAATTTATTTGAATAATTTTGTCTTTAGTTTTTGAACTGTAGCAGATATCTATCGATGGCGTAGGATTGGAAGACAAACCAGTAAAACAATATAATGCTAAATACTTGTCTTCCCAACAGCCCCCCCCCCCCACACAAACACACACCCCCCCCCCCACAGAAAAAAGACAATTACCATTCACATCCACTATATGATAAATGATATGTGTTTTTTTTTTATTTTATTTTGCACCAAAATCAAAACTACAATTTCTCTGCAGTACAATAAATTGCATGGGTATGTGTATGTGTGTGTGTACATCCACTAATTCTCACGGATATTAAACCTGGCACGCTATATTTATATCCATGGCAATATCTGGGAAAGCAAAGCTCCATTTGTTACCTTTGGTCATATGGAGAGGAGATTGTGTACTAGAAAAACGATATCACAAACAAAAAAAAGGATGAAAACTACCGAATGCGTTATTGAATAAACAATTCAGATGAAAAAAAAACTTTTAATTTCTTTGAAATAGCTGGAAGTGGATGGATACCTAGTCGCAAATGGAACCAATAAAAACGGCTGAAGTTATGGATTGGTCTTGATTGAGAAATCAGGAAATAAATTCTCGCCCAACAATGGTTCAATTCAGGGAGAAGATTATTCCGCTGTGGAGGGTCAGTTTTTTTCTAGGTATACTCTTAGTAAGTTGTATCTCTCTCTGTCTCTCTCTCTCTCTCTCTCTCTCTCTTCTCTCTCTCGTCTCTCATCTCTCTCCATCTCTCTCTCTCTCTCTCGTCCTTGATTGTTCCTCTTCTATCAAGAATTTATGACCATCTTTAGTCTTAAATCATAGAGCATTACAGCTGTCAAAATTCTTAAATTCTACAATGTTATAGCTGTCAAATCCGAAATCCTACAACACTGTAGCTATCAAAATTCTTAAACGGTGCATTATAGCTGTCATTATTTTTAACTTCTTTGTTCTGGACTAAACGCCATTTTCAAAGAATAGACTCGTAACTTTAAAATATATTTTTCTGTCGTTTCTTTGTAGTGAGTAGATGGATTATATGTCCAATAATAAAAAAAAAGAGAAAAGAATGAACTATCTTCTGTGACTCTAAGCTGTAACATATTTTTCGATTTTCATACATTAATGTAGAAACCTTTGTGAGACAATGGCCCTTGTGCTAAAAAGCTTTACGACTATTGCAACCAGTAATATATTATCTATATAAACACCATCATTGGTTTTGGTCCTAATATTACGAAATTTCAAAGGTGCAAACTTGTCAGCTCGTTATATAAAATCAATTATACTACTTTAGACTCAGCCATTATTCTTTTTCAACATTTTCTCCCAGTGAATACACATCCAGCTTAGTTTTGAAGACTTGTTTTCTTTCCTTGCAATTTCTAATTTTATGAATACGTATATAGAACTCACTGTACTCACTTGATATTAATTTTAAACCTTAGTATTTAACTTCTGCAATTTCTCGTTATATCTTGAAACTTTTTCATGGCTTTACATAGAAGCACACACGAAAATATAGAAATAATATTTTTCTTAACTTTAGGTGGTACAACAATTCCATGTGGCATTACGTAGTCTTCTCGAATTTCATGATGTCCAAAACATACCTCAAAAATGGTCTAATTGTTTTATAGCAAACGTTTACCACCATCATTTGGGGGAAACTCCTTATCTTTCACCCTTTTTCTCTCTCTCGGGACACTGAAAGAGAGAAAAAGGGTGCTCGTTTCTTTCATTTTAATCTCTGAACGGAAAAAAACAACTCTTATCGTACATTACAGTATCGATTATACCAGACAGTTCACCCTCCTCTATTAATTCTTTTCAATTTCTGGGTTACCGTCCGTCCCATTTATCCGTTCATTAATCCTCCTGGTGTAGAACCTTTTTTAGCCTGCTTTATCTTCCCCCATTTGAACACATTGATACCAAAGTTTATTTCAGCTTGGAATAAACCTGCAGATATACCTATCCCCTCAATAAAAAAGAATCTTCTTAATCGTTCTGTTTCATTTTGCGAGACCATTAATATCAAGACCCCTTTCTGATTTATTTAGCTTTATACCATAATATCCCGTTTGGATTATCCCTCTTTGTTTTGCCTTCAATGTTTTTTCACAAGTTTTGGGTGGTCATATTCCCTTCCTCTCAGTTATGTGTAGGTTATATTCTAATTTTTTTTAAAAGTACTTTTAATATTGGAAGCTGGGTTTAGGTACTGGTGTTGGGTGTACATGTTAGGAAGGACTTTGGATAAACTTGATAGCTGTGGTGAAGAAGAGACCCTGATGATATCTTCCCTAAACAAAAATAATAATAATAGTAATAATTAAATAAATGAACAAAAGCTTCCTAGTGTCCTGTCTTCCAAGTTGAGTAGATTATAGGTTTTTATGTTGACTTAGTACCTTTATAGATGAACGCATACTTCCTAATACAGAACCTGTTCCAAAGAGTGGTACCTATATCTGCAGACTGCAGTAACTACAGGTTAATCTCCAATCTCCCTGTGTTTATAACATTATTATAAGAAATATAAAACACACATTAAAAAAAATACCTAGATAAGAAAGAGTAACTGACCAAGAAAGCAGTAGCTAGAGGTGGCTGGTAATCATCATGCTGACCAATATAATTTAGTCTTATCCCCAAGAATCACTGAAGAGGTTTAATCCTCTAATGGTTTGTAGTGACGACACAGTGCAACTTCTAACCTGAAAAAGAAATGACAAATTAGGTTTGGGCAAATTAGTAATAATTTTTTTTTTCTATAACAGCTTTGATGATTTTCAGTTCACTGGTTTATTGTTTCTGGTTCAAATGTGTGAACTGGAAATGCAAATAGAATAACAGGGAAAAAATGTATATTTTATGCAAACGATAATCTGGTAATCTTTTGATTTCATTAGCAACTACCTTTAGAACTATATTGATGTTCTCTGTGACGGTATCTATTGCAATTTTTTCTGCAATAAATAAACCAAGTGACCTCACGAAATATTTTAATGGACTCGTGAAAACGCCGAAGAAGCATGAAATTGTCAAAAGGCATAAAATCTATTTTCTTTTTGTTTTGAACCCGATAAAAAAACGTTTTCACTTCTGCCGTTATTGCTTTAATTTCATCAGTAATATTGCAAGAATATCCGCGCCTTCTTCAGCACAAATAATTGAGGCGTTTGGAATATACTGGAAACATTGAAATACACAGTGTTGTCCTGTAACTGTTGATCCCTGAAGCAGGTTGAAGGGGAAACTGAATATATATCAAACATAATGGTTCTACATGGTTTTGCTACTTTTGAGTATATTACATATTTTTCATTGCTGTATACTTTGATGTTTTGGCTTACCAAATTACACATGTTATAAGTGGGAATCCTTCGATTATTTTATTTCCATCAAGACGATATTTATTGTTAGATGATGGGATTACTAGAGAAAAAAGTAAACATTTGGCTTTAGGTACTGTGACACATACTGACCTTTTAAAAAATCATTTGGCTCATATGTCTATTCCTGGCTTATGGTATAGACTAGCAACTTCTGAAAACGTGAGCTTCCGAATCTTGGAATGAAAGAAAATGTAGGTAGCGTTTTAGAGGGGAATTCATTATAAACCTTATAACAATATTTATTCAAATTCGTAGGATGAAGACAAAAGGGTGCAAACATCAAAGGAAATTATCGTCTCATTACTTTACTTAATCTTGAAAAGTATAATTATGTATATGTTTATTTTTCAAAGTTTCATGTATTCTACTTGAAAATTAACAGAGAAATCAATGAGGAATTATTTGGCTTCTGAATACACTATAAATGTATAAATATCGCCAGAAGGTATTCAAAGGATTGCTTTTTCTTCTTGTTGGGTATAGCGAAGTAAAATTTGATTTTTACCGGTATTGCCTTAATTTCATTAATATTATAATTGAAAGAATTTCAGTACTTTCTTTGATACAAAGAATTGAGGTGAAAAAATAAACTTTAAACGGGCACTAGAAAAGCCACAGCAATATTTGAACATGTTATGACCGTGCATTACGAACTGCAAATGCAGTATTTTTTTATCATATAAGTTTCAGCACTTATGGCACATCAATTATACACCCTGTTATCGAGGGAGAACCAATAATAATAATAATAATAATAATAATAATAATAAAATAAAAACAACAAAAACATTGGTATTGTAACTCGTGTGATCATTTAACCTGTTAGTATAACTTAGGTGCTTGCATATGTCAAAACCTCTTAAAACGAGCTTCTTGTCCCGTTTTTTCTTTTTGGGTTTGCCCCTGGTCTCTCACATCTTCATGTATACCAAACATATACATGAGTATAGCATGCACTGAGATCGACCCTCCGAGTATGTCCCCTGCAATTGTACGACCTTAAAGAGGCCTGGTGATGTTTCCAGATGAACCTCAAAGGCTTGAGGTAATTCCGCTAGGGAATGAAGTTCCTCTTTTAGTATGTGACCCGACCTGACCTCCTGCCCTCGATGTTTGCACGATTTAACTTTTACAAGCGTACTGCCTTCCTTGCTAACATGACACATATTATGACTTACTTCATGATAATCTAAGCATATTAAAGATAGACATATCAGACATCTTCCTATACTAATACACGGTAAATCATCTGCATACTTTATTCCAATGTTACAAACAGACTGTTACTTTAACATCTGGAAAAGAATTCGGGGAGGGCAGGGGGGTGGGAGGGGTAGGGGTTGTAGGACATCACTAGCACCAAAGGGGAGGTGTGAGGTGGGGTGGGAAAGGGGTGAAATGTAAACAATAAATGAAAATGATTGATACTAGTATCAAATCCATAGCTTTTTAAGTTGCTGAGATGAACAGGGACACTCCCAAAGGACCGCAAGTTCAAGTTCAGCCAGCCTTAATAGGAAGGGCGGGGGGGGGGGGGGGCGGGTGGGCACGCGTGGGAGAGGATGAGAAGGGCTGGAAAGGGGATGATTAAAAGATAAAACCGAAAACAATAGATATTAGTGTCTAACCTATAGCTTTTGAAGTAACTGAGATGAATGGTGACACTCCTGATGACATTGAAGTCCAAGTTCAGCCCAGATGGGAAGGGGGTGAGAAGGGGTGAAAAATAAAATGTACAAAATACTGGATATTAGTGTCTAATCCATAGTTTTTGAGGTTGCTTGCATGAATAGAGACACTCCTGATACCCTTCAAGTTCAAGTTCAGTGCAAATAGGAGGGTAGGGTGGTGGGCAGGGTGAGAATGATGAAATACAAAATATCAAAGATGCTGGGCAATGTACCTGAAGTGACTATCTTAACCGGAGAGAGAGAGAGAGAGAAGAGAGAGACGAGAGAGAGAGTGAGAGAGAGAGAGAGAGAGAGTTTATTGGTTTTCATTCAGTTTTCCCGGCAAACGCCAGGTTGATCAGCTAGAATAATAATAATAATAATAATAATAATAATAATAAATAATAATAATAATAATAACAATAATAATGAGTACGGTCAGGTACTTGGAGGTCGTCATCCAGCAACTGATCACCACAACGACAGAAATCAACAGCCTGAGATTGGAGCTACAGAAGAAAAAGGAAGAAATGAACAAGAGAAGAAAATAAGGAAATATGGAGATGCTACATCAGGAGCAACCCGACGGAGAGAGGATATAGAAGAAGATTGGTCAACATTTGGAATGAGAGGAATAACACCCCCCAAACAGAGCAGAGGCTGGCAGACCAAGTAAGGAACATAAAGAAAAAGAACTGGCTCTCCCCAACAGAAAGAGAAGAACTGGAAAGGGAAATGGTCACACGACAACGAATTACACGAAGAGGAACTGAGAGACGATGCCACAGAAGACGACAGGGAGGATGAGGTATCAAACAACGACACACGAAGAAACACCAACGAAGTAACAGAGAGGACGGAATGGGTAGAAAGATTAGGAAAACAAATCAAATGGATGGAGCCAGATACAGAGAGAACAAGATCCCTCCATGAAAGCCTACAACACCAAGAAATTAAGGGAGAAAACAAGTGAGGTCAATGAAGTAATGAGTAATGGGCATAATACACACCCCCAGCATCACAGAAACAAATAACTTGGTATATGCAGGAGCAAGATTAGTAGCAGAACTGATGGGATTCGAACACCAACACCACCGCACAACAACCCACAGAAACCAAACAGCAACCGCCTTGGAAAAGGCGCCTGGAAAAGCAAATCATGGTGATGAGATCTGACTTGAGTAAACTGAAAGAGATGGCAGAAAAAAGGCTAAGAAGCAAGAAGACAAGGGAGGAACTCAACGAGAAATACAAAGTACAAGAGAGGGACTAAACAACACAATAGAAGATGTAAAACAGAGGCTTAAGGCCAAAGCACATAAGATCCAACGGTACATGAACAGGAATAAGGGATACCAACAGAACAAACTATTTGGAACCAACCAGAAAAGACTATACAGTCAACTAAGAGGGGAAGACAACCACCCAGAAATTCCTGAAGCCGAACCAAGTAAGAGACTCTAGGGAAAACATATGGAGCAATCCGGTATCACACAACAAAACAAGCAACATGGCTCCCAGGAAGTCAAGGAAGAAGAAACAGGGAGAATAAAACAAAGATTCACAGAGATCACGACAGACACAGTCAGACACCAACTAAAGAAAATGCCAAACTGGAAAGCCCCAGGTCCCGATGAAGTCCATGGATACTGGCTCAAAAACTTCAAGGCCCTACAACCACGAATAGCAGAACAACTCCAGCTTGTATGTACAAATCACCATGCACCCAAATGGATGACCACAGGAAGAACATCCTTAGTACAAAAAGACAGGAGTAAGGGAAATATAGCCAGTAACTACAGGCCTATCACCTGCCTACCAATAATGTGGAAGTTACTAAACAGGTATCATCAGTGAAAGGCTATACAACTACCTAGAGGAGACAAACACCATCCCCACCAACAGAAAGGATGCAGAAAGAAGTGTAGGGGCAAAAAAGACCAGCTCCTGATAGACAAAATGGTAATGAAGAACAGTAGGAGAAGGAAAACCAACCTAAGCATGGCATGGATAAACTATAAGAAAGCCTTCGACATGATACCACACACATGGCTAATAGAATGCCTGAAAATATATGGGGCAGAGGAAAACACCATCAGCTTCCTCAAAAATACAATGAGCAACTGGAATGAAATACTTACAAGCTCTGGAATAAGACTAGCAGAGGTTAATATCAGGAGAGGGATCTTCCAGGGCGTCTCACTGTCCCCACTACTCTTCGTAGTAGCCATGATTCCCATGACAAAAGTACTACAGAAGATGGATGCCGGGTACCAACTCAAGAAAAGAGGCAACAGAATCAACCATCTTCTGTTCATGGACGACATCAAGCTGTATGGTAAGAGCATCAAGGAAATAGATACCTAATCCAGACTGTAAGGATTGTATCTGGGGACATCAAGATGGAGTTTGGAATAGAAAAATGCGCCTTAGTCAAACATACAAAAAGGCAAAGTAAAAGTAACGAGAACTGAAGGGATAAAGCTAACAGATGGGGAGCAACATCAAAACATAGATGAGACATGATACAAATACCTGGGAATAATGGAAGGAGGGGATATAAAACACCAAGAGATGAATAACAAGATCAGGAAAGAATGTATGCAGAGACTCAAGGCGATACTCAAGTCAAAACTCACGCTGGAAATATGATAAAAGCCATAAAACACATGGGCAGTGCCCAGTAACTCAGATACAGTGCAGGAATAGTGGAATGGACGAAGGCAGAACTCCGCAGCATAGATCAGAAAACCAGGAAAACATATGACAATACACAAAGCACTACACCAAGAGCAAATTCGGACAGACTATACATAACACGAAAGGAAGGAGGGAGAGGACTACTAAGTATAGAGAACTGTGTCAACATCGAGAACAGAGCACTGGGGCAATATCTGAAAACAGTGAAGACAAGTGGCTAAAGAGTGCATGGGAAGAAGGACTAATAAAAGTAGACGAAGACCCAGAAAATATACAGAGACAGGAGAATGACAGACAGAAAAGAGGACTGGCACAACAAACCAATGCACGGATATTACATGAGACAGACTAAAGAACTAGCCAGCGATGACACATGGCAATGGCTACAGAGGAGAGAGCTAAAGAAGGAAACTGAAGGAATGATAAGAGCGGTACAAGATCAGGCCCTAAGAACCAGATATGTTCAAAGAACGATAGACGGAAATAACATCTCTCCCATATGTAGGAAGTGCAATACGAAAAATGAAACCATAAACCACATAGCAAGCGAATGCACGGCACTTGCACAGAACCAGTACAAAAAGAGGCATGATTCAGTGGCAAAAGCCCTCCACTGGAGCCTGTGCAAGAAACATCAGCTACCTTGCAGTAATAAGTGGTAGGAGCACCAACCTGATGGAGTGATAGAAAACGATCAGGCAAAGATCTCTGGGACTTATGGTATCAGAACGGATAGGGTGATACGTGCAAACAGACCAGACGTGACGTTGATTGACAAAGTCAAGAGAAAGTATCACTCATTGATGTCGCAATACCATGGGACACCAGAGTTGAAGAGAAAGAGGGGGGGAAAAATGTATAAGTCTCAAGATCTGAAAATAGAAATAAGAAGGATATGGGATATGCCAGTGGAAATCGTAACCATAATCATAGGAGCACTAGGCACGATCCCAAGATCCCTGAAAAGGAATCTAGAAAAACTAGAGGCTGAAGTAGCTCCAGGACTCATGCTAGAATGAGTGTGATCCTATAAGAAACGGCACACATAGTAAGAAAAGTGATGGACTCCTAAGGAGGCAGGTTGCAACCCGGAACCCCACACTATAAATACCCAGTAGAATTGGAGGACTGTGATAGAGCAAAAAAAAAAATAATAATAATAGTAATTATGATGATAATAAAGATAAAAGGAAGAAGAAGAAGAAAGAGCCATACATATCTAGCAAATGTCCATCTCATAAAAATTTGTCGTTATTCACTGGGAATCTCTCCAGCCGTTCATTCCTAATGGCTGATAAATCTTTCGCGTCATTTTTTTGGGGGGACCAGATAATTTTCCTTTAGCGAGGCCATTAACTCCACGATTCAATATCACAGTCATCAAAACATGCCAGAATTCAATTAGTTTGATGTTAAATTATCTGCCAGTTCTAAAGTTCTGGATTATTTATCTCCCTTGTTCTGGGATTACAAGTGAGACAGGCTTTTAAAATCATTATGGAGAACAATGAGAACTGATCTTTTATTGAAGCTAGATAACTTAAAATTGTTTAATCGTTTACTCTGGGTGTAAGTCTACATACTAATTTGTTGCTGTTGTTGTTGTTGGGCAATAGGAAATGTCTATGGAAAAGCCTAAAATGTTCTGAAAAAAGGGTTTCGCGTTAAGTTAAAGATACAGGAATTTTAGGATAGGATATTCATGATTTAATTGTTATGATGAAAATGCAAAAAAATAAATAATGGGCATGTTTAACAGAACAGAAAAAAATATTTCTAATAAAATAGAGAGTACTTATTTTCATTTTCATTTGGTGAAACAACGCTTTTTGATCGCAGATTTTATCATGCGCCCCGAGTAACCTGGAGGTCGGATCACGTCTTGTTTATCTAACAACCTTCCTAGCCACTAACTTAAATGAGCCAGTATTTAGTTTATCTTTTCACAAATTTTCACCATAAGCTTTAAAATGAAACGAAACGTTCATCTGTCTATAGCTGACTGTTGTCTGTTAATAAGGAATGTTTGTTTGTTCTTCATAATAAAACTTGCTATAAAAAAAAGTTCACTAGAATACATAATGATTCAGTTTGTTGTCACTTGTAACATTGTTTTTGAACATATTTGTATGTGGCTGAAATTTATCATTTAAAAAGTTATTAACATATTTAAAGAATAAGGCTGGAGGATACGAATTGTTTTTGAAAAACTGGAGTAAAAATTGGATTTCGCTATGGAAGTTATGACTCCTGGAAGATAACGTATAAGCACGGTGGAATAGCGTGGAGATACTATTTAATTTAAATAATTTAGAGAAAAACGACGTTCACAGGTCAAGGTACTAACTTCCATGGCAGTTGTTCCCTAACATTTAAATTAAATAGTATTTCCACGCTATAACACCGTGCTTATACGTTATCTTCCAGCTGGCATAACTTCCATGGCGAAATCCAATTTTTACTCCAGTTTTTTAAAAACAATTCGTATCCTCCAACCTTATTCTTTAAATATATTAATAACTTTTTAAATGATAAATTTCAGCCACGTCAACTTGTACCGAACGTGCCTAAATTATTAATATATGCCTCTATACCTCTCATTCAGTCCAACGCATTTAAGGTGCAAATACAAAAAGTCATTCAGAAAACTTTTCCGGCTATGAATCTTAAGTTAATAGCTAAAAATCCTAAAACTCTGGGTTCTTTGTTCTCCAACAAAGATAAACTTCCGGCTTTGATGCGATCTTTGGTGGTATATTGCTTTACTTGCCCGAAATGTAAGATCGGGAAATACGTGGGAGCCACCAAAAGATTGCTCAAAGTCAGAATCGATTCTCATCTCGGAGTCAGTCACCGTACGGGATGTACTTTGAAAACGAAAAAATTCTCTAACATACGAGAACATTGTAATAAATGTAAAACATAATTTTCACATAAGGATTTTCGCATTGTCACCCAAGCGCCCAAAGACTATTCTCTCTCTGTTTTGGAGTCGTTAACAATCAAACAGCTTGTGCCACCATTAAATGGTCAGACTTCTTCCACAGTTCTGTTTATAGCATAGTTGACGTTCTCCTTTCCTTCCCCAAACCAGAGAACGTCCACAGTTTTTTAGCTCCATAGCATTCTTCACTTTTCTATTAAAAGTTTTTTTTTTAGCTCATTTTTTAAATTATTATATCTAACTTTTATGTTGTTCCATTTTTATTGATATTAATACTGAGTCTTTTTTTATTTGTATATTATGTATATTTTACAGCCCTGATGATGAGACCCAAAGTATGTATGATGCCACGCTGGCTTTTCTCCATCCTATATATATATTATATATATATATTATATATATATATATATATATATATATATATATATACATATATATATATATATATATATATAATATATATATATATATATATATTTATACGTATATACGTATATATATATATATTATATATATATATATATATATATATATATATATATATATATTATATATATATATATATATATATATATATATATATATATATATATATATATATATATATATATATATATATATCTATATATATATATATATATATTAGTATATATTTTAATATATAGATATATATATATATAATATAGATTATATATATATATATATAATATATATATATATATATATAAATTTATATATATATATATATATATATATATATTATATATATATATATATATATATATATATATATATATATATATATATATATATTTATATATATATATATATATATATATATATTATATATATATATATATATATATAATATATATAAATATATATATATGTATATATATATATATATATATATAGTATATATATATATATATATATATATATATATATATATAATATATATATATATATATCTTGTGTGTATGTGTGTGATGCAATAAGTTTGGCCTGTATTATAGTGACTGACAAGTTATACCCGTAAAGTGAGTTGGCACCGGGAGGTTTTGAGAAGCTTTCCACTTTTAGTAGGAGGAGAGGAATAGGAAAATGATTTGAAAGTATTATTAATGAAATTACCACTTGAAGCAATCAGCAGGCAAGGTGAAGTGTTGGGATTGGCTCTGCAGCTTATTGAGAGGCTGAAAGTGAATCTGAGAGAAAGATCAACAGAAATTTAATTTACATTTTGACTTTCTGATTAGAATTTGGTACACATAGATATAACGGGGAAAAAACGGATGATGATAATAAAATATCATAATTCTGGATAGTAGCAAACATATGGATACAGAAAGTTATTGTATGGTATCGATAAAGTTAACGTTAAAGAACTTAAGTCTATGGGCATAACCAACCCCGTTTCACGGTCAGAACCAGCTCTGTTTCGGAGTGGGTAGGGGAGGTAGGATGAAACCCCTTTATAAACCATCTTAGGGGTCCATACTATAACTATGCCAAGTTTCATACCTATTGGACCAGCCGTTTGACCGTGATTGATTGACAGACGGATGGACAGACATAACGCCCAATATAGTAAGATGTGTGACACGAGTTAAGAATAGAGTTCATGGGAATATTTGCAATGGTGGGAATAAGGATTTGAGAAACCTGGTAAATTGAAACAGAAACTATACGATCAAAAGCCTAATGGAACCTCATTAGCAGGAGCCCACAAGCATCATAAACTCTGAGTAATCTGTTCATACTAATTAGTTAACGTACTCACCTTCCCACGTATTATATTAAGTTGTAAAGGCAAATACTATGGAGAACTGGACAGTAAGATAAAAACAAGATATTAAACATATACCTTTGAGTAATAGCTACCAGCTATTTTTCATCTATACTTCTTCGAAAGAGACTCCTTAGTTTCTCCACGTGAGATGTAGAATGTGAACTGAGAGAATAATTTATGGATAGCATATCTGTGAAACAATTAAACGAAAACAAAGTCTTACCGTGATGGATATCGGTTTGTTTCTATAATGCAAGAGGAAAACTGAATTGAAAATATATGTTGATAAATATAAGCTAATTCTCCCATCAGCTATCACTAAACTCGAAATTCTGAAAAGCCGAATCTATTCTACGTATTCCTTCTCAGATGGAACTGTTGCTGAGGTTTATTTGCCTCCAAACAAGTTTCTATCTATTCATTATTATTTTTTATTTTCTTTATTTTATGATTTTTTTAATATGCTACTTTTTTGTTAGCAATAGGAAAAGGCCATGAATAAAGAGTAACAAAATTTAGTTACTGTTTTACATAACTGAATGATGAAGTCTATTTTTTCAGATGCCTGGTTCCTTTGGCTAAGAAATTCGTTATCTATTGACAAAGTTAATTACAAGAAGAGTTTAATGTCAATTGTACCTACCTGAGATTTGAAGGCTAATGCCCATTATAGGTTTAACTCACCGATATAATAAGAACGTTCTTCATACTCCGAGATGAAATGAATATAAAAGTAGGAGCAATAGTTAGTATTTTATGAAATTAATTACATATATTTCTGAAGACATTTTACAACCTGTGATGGTAATTGCTTCCTAGCAAAGAAAGATAAAGGAAAGGAGAACGCATTTTCGAGAAGTTCGGCAGCAAGGATGCTTTCGCGCCCGTAGTTGCGCGCCTGTTTTCGCGGTTATTCTGGAATCGTCGGGCGAGTTGTGGAGCGCAACACGCGCCTAATGTGTCGGGAGAAACGCCGTGATTTCTGATGCAATACCTCGTCTAGATTCATCTAAGAATTTCTAGAAATCTCGGGAGTCTGTGACGTTTGCCGTAGGCTCCGCCCCCAAAGTGCCGTATAAATACGACGGTCGTAGCAGCAGCAGCACAGCAGAGATCGTAGAAGAGAGACACCTGTTAGTCACAGAGAGATATCCTCAGTAAGAGCCAATGGTCAGAATATCAGTGAGAGATCAGCAGCAGAGATCGTCAGAGAGAGAGACTAGAGACGAAGGAACAACCGACGAAGGATCAAAAAAAAATTTGCTCGAGAGTTGGTTGGATACTGGTCTAGTCGTCTTCAGGAGTGGACGACCGTGTTATCTCGACTTTGAAACAGACTTCAGAGAAGAAAAGGTCCGCTAGAGGTTTTGGGGAGTTCCTGCCTTACAAGTAGACTATTTTCTGCAATACGGAGTCAAGAGGACGTCTGCAATCACCGTTTTCCTTTTGTGAAGTCATCGCTTCGAATTGCCAAATGACTAGCAAGTATTTGAATTGCCTCACTGTTTCCCCCAGTTCATGCAGTGTAAGATTCTATCTTTTTATGTAAATAGGAGATACCATTCTGCATTTACCTATGTTAGTAAGCTTGTAAATAAAACCTTTGTTGTGTTAGTGTTTCTTCTATATTCGTATCCCCAGTTTCAACTGTTGGTGTTGAAATATATATATATACTTTTTTTTTTATTCATATCGGAACCTGAAGCGGACCTATCTCAGAGGCCGTAACACAACCAATTCCTTTCATTTCCTATGAAGAAAAAGATTCTGCAGTTCTCTTAACAGTAGTGTAATATTAAAAAGCGCCTCGAGCTTCATAGTTCATTGTAAAGAAAAAAAAAAAGTTTTTCAAACAAATTTCAAAGACGATTAATAATTCAACAAAGGTGTTTTAACGTAATAAAAATGCCTTCCAGCTTTTATCAGTGGTTAAAGTAATTATCATTAGCTTTAGAGGCTTTATACGAAAGGAGTTCTCTGCTTTCTTGTTCGTGGATCAAGCGTTAATAATGAAACTAGTTTTTGGAGCTAGGATTTTTAAAAAATGAAATAAATAAATAAAGATAAACAAATAAACAAAAAAACATATAAATAAAATGAATACATAATAAATAAATAAATAAAAATAAAAATTAAAATTATAGAAATAAAGAAAAAAAATATAAAAATAAAAGATAAATAAAACTAATACTACAGGTTTTTAGTTTGGCATTGTAGAAACTGCAGATAAAAAAATTATATGAACTTATAAATATGGTAAATATCCATCATACTGTAGATGTGGAACAAGCTACATAACTTGATTTGGAGTTATTCTTTCGTACAAAGAAATGCACTCAATAAGAACAAATGTTACCTTAGCCACTTGTCCACACGGTCAAGCTTTGCTCGACGAAACTGTGGTCGATGTTTCATCAGAATCGTAGTTCCTTGACGACGTTGTAAACAAAATCATATATAATAATATTTCTGCGATATAATCAATTCATTTCTTTCATTATTATTTTAGGACAAGAAAGAATTTTTCTTTATTAAGAGATAGATAATTTAATGATTGAAATCAAAACTACATTATGCCCTTGAGCATTGCGTGGAAGTTTGACATTTCGCTAAACATCCTAGACACGAAATTCCATTAACCTGATTATTTCTTATTTTTTTTTATTCAATGATACGTAAATTTAACGCTGCTTTGGCCGCTAGAGTTGTTCCCAAAATTCCATTGTTCACTAAACAGGGTTTTGAAAGCCAAGACTTGGGTGATATCAATATATTTTTTATTGACTGAAAAAAGATATCGAGTCATACACCAGAAATTGAATATATATATATATATATATATATATATATATATATATATATATATATATATATTATATATAATAATATATATATATATATATCTATATATATATATACTATATATATAATATGAATAACTTGATCACGAAGTCTATAAACGTGATTGCTATGTATAAATAAAGGTTTTTTTGCCACAAAGGAAAAAAAATGAAAAGCGAATTAGCCGAGTACTTTCGGTCCTATTCGGACCCTTTACTGAGGCATACTGATTTTACAAAGAACACCATAGTCATAAGAAGGCTTAATATACAAACTGACACTACCAGATTAGCCATAAGGGCGATTTTCACTCTACAGAGAGGAGGAGGAGAAGTCATAGGTAGCCAAACCTTGAAGGATACCCGCAGTAAACAAGTGATTCTTTCCAGAAAAACAGTACATTTTGAAAACAACACGGGAGCATATACAATTAATATCATGAATTTTTACACAAATATTCCCAACAAAAATATTATTAATACTGAAAAGGACGAAAGAAAATATAAATATATATATATCGAGCAAGAGAAAGAGAGATAATATCGAACCAGAGAGAGAGAGAGAGAGAGAGAATTAATAACTATATACATGTGGGGACTAATTTACTAGTTGGTCATTTATTTTGAGGTCCTTCATAAACATCTTACAAATATATGGGTCCAAATGGTACATTCCCAGACTAAGATTTAGGTTGTTTTTATTAATGATTTGTATAATTGCCGATTCCAGTAAATTTCTTGAAAAACATAATCATTAGATCTAGCAATTACCGAGGTATCACCCCAATTAATACAATGAGATTTTTCACTCAGAAGGATAAACAGTGCATTTGAAGTCTGGGCTGTTCTAACTGAATACTATGCTGCTTAATCCGAACACATAAATTTTTACTAGACTGACCAACGCAAAACGATGGGGCAATCCTCACAAGGAATTTTGTAAATGATGTTGTTATTTGTTACGGGACTATTCTTAATTAGCATATCTTTAATGGTATTGTTTATAAGAGAACACTACATTAACATTAAACGATTTAAATATTGATTTTATGGTTTCAAATCCACGAAAATAAGGTAAGCTAAGTACATTTTTAGGGTTTATTTGGGTCCTTTTCATTAATAACAAAACATTATAAAACTTTTTATGAGCTTTTTGATAACATAAATCAATTAATGTGGTGGGTAGCAGAGATCGTTTCCTATCTTTTTTATGTATTCTATTTCTTGGTCCAGGCATTGTGGACTCATGATACGCAAAGCGAGTAGGAACATAGAAGAAAAAATTGAAATTTTAATATTAAGATGGTGGCCAGAATAAAAATGTACATATGTTAAATTATTTGTGGGTTTTCTATAATACTGAATTTGCATTGGAAAGATTCTCTATGTATTAATATCATCTAGGAAAGGGATGACATTGTTATTTTTCAATTTCAACAGTGAAATTTTATGGATGGCACTAAATTATTCAATTTAGACAGTAAATCATTTACATCGATACCATCAGGTAAGATACTAAGATATCATCGACATATCGGTACCATTTTAGGGGATAAGTGTGATATTTGGGAGGTGTTGTCTCTCAAAAAAATTCCATATTATATAAAGTTTGAAAGGAGAGGTGATAAAGGTTACCCATGGTCATACCAAATATTGTTGGTAATATTCTCCATTAAAAATAAATCTGCAATCACAAATACATAACTTAATTAAGGAAATTATGTGACTAACGGACATAGGCAATTCATGCAGTACAAGTTCATTACTTAAATATTCTAGCACAGAGTCAATAGGGACTTTGTAAACAAAGAACATACATCAAAACTGACAAAAATATCGCTAGGGTTTAGTACAATGTTATTTAATTTTTCCACAAGATCAAGAGAATTCCGGATGTGTGAATTAGGTACAGTTCCTAGTAGCGGGGGATAACAGTTTAGTAAGATATTTAGATAGTTTATAAGCAATTGATCCTACAGTACTCAATAATTGGGCGCATTGGTTCTTGTTTTCTATTGATTGTTTTGACTAGGCCATATAAATAAGGTAATGAGGGACACTTTACAGTTAACTTGACACAAAAGTTCTTTTTTTATCTTTAAGAATTTGTTATATATATATATATATATATATATATATATATATATATATATATATATATATATATATATATATATATATATATATATATATATATTATATATATATATATATAATATATATATATATAGTATATATATATATATTATAGTAAAGACGTTTGTATCTAAACAAATCAATGGAAGTTTTGAATTTCACGCCAGCAAGAAGAACTTACTTCAAGGAAAATTTGTTCACGAGAAAAACATAACGCTAACATTTCTCTGTAATCTAATATCGCAGTTTTGGTATACTGAACTTGGATATTGAACCTGGTATAAAATATCTTATTTCGAGGTGGGGGTGGGGATGGTGGGGGTGGGTGGGTATGGAAGCAAAAAGTCACTATTTTGTTTTGTTTGGTAATATCGAGAAAAGATTCCACCCGAGAAGCGCAATATTGCCGGGCTAAATACTACGAAAACTACGGTGACTGCGGATGCGTTATGGATTTGAAAAATTTAAATAATTCAGAATGAAAAAAAGGATTTACCAGGAAGGGTTGGAGTGATTTGTATTTGAAATCCGAGAACAGACTTCTTTTAATTTACTTTATGTGAGACGTTCCTGCATAAAGCACATTCGAGATTTCAAATAACTAACCGGTAGTGATTTAGAATTCCAGAACGATGTACTTGTTGTGTGGTTGATTCTGGTAGCATTAAATTTTTGTCATTCTTACTAGAAACTTGATACATCTCAAAGTTTTTAAGCTTGTTAAAAGTAGTTAAATAATTGAAAGATAGAGTATTTCATCTCTTTACAAAAGCTTTTATATCATCATCCTTTTTATCAATTTGATATTGATATTTTATTTGATATACCTAAGCTTAGTCAAATAAGATATGAATTTTCCTGGCAGAAGCCTTGACGTTGATGAAGTCAATTAATCTAGATTATTTTGGGGGTTTGTGTTTATATGTTATACGCTGAAAATATAAAGAAAGAATACGCTGAAAGAAATTGAGTTTTTCTGTACAGCCTATAAAGGCCACCAAAAACAGATCTACCGTTTGGTGGTCTTAGTATAAAGTTGCATGAGCCCCGGCACATGAAAATCTTAGATGGCCGTGGTGGCCTGTGTTGCTGCGGTGACAGAAACAACGTTATGGAGAACTTTAACCTTAGATAAAATAAAAACTACTGAGGCTAGACTGCTGTAATTTTGTATGTCTGATGACTGGAGGGTGAATGATTAACATACCAGTTTGCAGCCCTCTAGCCTCCGTAAGTTTTTGAAGGTCTGAGGGCGGACAGAAAAAGTGCGGACGGACAGTTTTCTTTTTCGGGAAACTAAAATAGATTTCAGCCATTATTATCAAATATTTTATCGAAGTTTTCCTGACATAACTAGTCTCTCTCTCTCTCTCTCTCTCTCTCTCTCTCTCTCTCTCTCTCTCTCTCTTCTCTCTCTCTCTCGTTTTTTATTTACAAGTCATAGGGGAAGGTATAGCAAAACGGTACACTTAAGGTTTGAGTTCAATTTCTAAACCCCCTTTCCAATATATCTAAAGACAGTTATTTTTGTTCTCATCTTTGTTCATCAATAAACAAAATAAACTTTCTTTGGGAAGATATATTTTTCATACTTTTACCCAAGAAAATTGACAAAGGAAAATAGACTCTGATGGGCCATAATGTACACTGGTTAGGGCAAAATGGCCCTGGCATATGGGGCAAAATGGCCCCTTATGAGTAAACACTTGTTAACACATCTCAATACAAAAATGAAATGAATATTCAACATGCAATTAAACTTTAAATTGGCTAAATATCACTAAAAATAATAATTCCTTATTTCATTCTACTTACCAGTGATAAGTAACGTTGCCTGCATGGCAAGTTCATATAAAAGAAATACAAAACATACTGTCCTTTTATATGTCAAAAAAAGAAATGGTCGCTTATTATCAGCAAAAAATTAATGCCTAACTAATATAGACCTATGTATAAAAAATTTGCAGCTGAATTCATAATCATCTTCATCTACACCTGCACATCTGTCATGATACCAGTATTTACAGTCACCTCCTCTCTTACTGTATTTTTCTCTGTAGTCTAAACAGAATGTCTCGTCATCATCTCGGACTCACTTGATTCATGATGAGTGACAGTGGATGCATTAAGACACAACCTGAAACCTTTTTTATTTTCTGATGTGCTTTGCCACTCTTATGTTTAACTGCTGCTGGCATTTTTGTTTTCTTTTTATCCTTCTCACTTAATTTTTCCTGAAGCATCTTCTTGTATGGGCTTCATGTAATATGCTCCGACACACTCTTTCTTACTTTACGCTTTGCACTAACTCAATCTGCTCGATTTCAAATGGAGAAATATAGCCAGAAGTGCTGGCATTGGGTGGGTCTGGATCTTTAGGAACTTGCTTCTTATGAGGAGTAGGCCTAGATGCTGGGGTATCGTTAGGAGTCTGAACTTCATCAAATCATTGGAACTCTGAATAACATCAATAAAGTTTGAGTAGCAAGTTCTGTATTTACTTAGAAATTAATACATTTTGTTGACATTTGTGGCTAGAAATTTAACTGAATGAATAAATAAATAAATAAATAAATAAATAAATGAATAAATAAAATAAGAAATTATTGAGCTGGCTCTAATTAGAGCCAGCGAAGGGAAAGCCTAACTCTATGAAGAAAGAATAAATACTGGAAGTCTCTGTAAGAAAACAGACAATTTTAAAGAACATTTTAGGATATAATAAAGATCAGAGGCTATTTTGAATATAATAATTAATACAAATGTAAAATATTTGCCTGTATTGTATCTGAGGGTAAAGCAGACCACCTTAGGGTAAAATGGACCACTGTGCCATTTTACCCCAGGCACAAATGTGCCGTTTTGGCCCCAAGGCAATAATTATGTTGACAACAACCTCACCAGACTACAGTGGCTGGAAGTGTAGTTTCCTCTAGTCAGTCTTATTCACAGGATAATATTAAAGACTTGTGCAGTGTTGCATTAAATTATAAGTCACGGTCTTCCTACTAACACGATTTTTCCGACCCGTACCAGTAGATCAGGAGGTGGTGAAAATTTCATGGGAATTTTGCACATAAACAAAACATGACTTTCAACTAGCATTTATGTTACAGCTGACTGAGGAACTAAAGATTTAGTACATACACAACCATGAGGTGGTAGCACCAAGAAGCAAAGAAAACGGCTGTGGTCCATATTACCCACCTGTGCAGTTTCGCCCCACTTTCCCCTACTTATTTCAGCATTTTGCTTTA
>NC_087208.1:87697562-87705739 GCF_015104395.2 Macrobrachium nipponense
CACGAACGAACGAACGAACGCGCCCACCGCCGCTGCTACAAACATAAACAAAACACACAATATGGCGGCGGGTGATGCTAGCTACTACTGATTGACGTAGCTGTTTTTTTCATGCTCATAAACGGGGTTTCCCGTAAGTTTTTGAAAAATACACCAGTGTACACATCTTGTAAAACAGCCTAACAATTCCTGGACGATAATATGATCTCTCTCTCAGTGTGGGTATACTTAAAAGTTTTACGATACATCACTGCTTCGGCCATTTCAAAAATGCGCCAGCCAATAAGAAAGTGATTTAACTTGTATGTGTGTACCAGCTCAATAGTAGGCATGTCTTAGAACAAACCAACAAAGTTTGTGAGAGACATTCCACTCTGTACCATGTGGTTTATTTTACACTATATCAAGTGACATGAGACAAACAAATACTTAAAAGTTTATATAAAAGAATGACGAGTTCCTGGAGGCACCTTTATGGCCAAATCTAGAACATTAATGAACTTTTACATTCTGAAAAAATTAAACAATTCTTTCATATAAGAATAGATTTACAACCAACCACGTGGACATTCTTTAAGCAAATTTCTAAAATGATTAAAAAGAAAGTCTTAACATTCTGAATAATAATAAAATTGTATTATTTTCCTATCCTATCTTTATTATTATTTAATTATTATTAAAAGAAACCTATACTATCCCAATATATCACCAATAGATGAATGTAATATATATATATATATATATATGGTTAGTAAAAATATTCCTAGCCAAATGTATAAATTCAATTGTGCTGTGGTCGATACTAATAGGTCCATACTCTGTAACTATATTGAAAATAACATTTCAGTATTCCTAAAACATTTCCATCTAATATGGTATAAATTTAAGCTGTGTGATTAGCATTGATGCAGAGAGGATTTTCTCTTACAGTGAATCTGAATAAATCTCTACACAGACTTGCTCTTGCTTGCTTGCTTAGCACTAAAGAAACACGAGCTGTCATAATGATGCGGCAGCAGTGTAGTAGTCCTATTTTGCTAGTATATCTAAAGTGTGTGTACTCATCCACCATCGTAATACTTGGGGTAAAATTAGGCAAAGATCGATCGATACTGGCTACCCTCTCACTAGGCTTCTTAGGATAGTCCAAAGTTAGGTAGTAGGTTAGTTAAGAGGCCGAGCAAGTCCTAATAAGTTTTCCATGAAGAATTTTATATTTATCAAAAATATTCATATTTCCTTATTCAAAGTTAGATTAGCTAATCTCTGGTAGGTCTTTTTTAATCTAAGAGATCATATGTAGCTATGATCCGCAGTGGAAATTTTCACGAGAGAAAGGTATTTGAATGTAGAATACAAGAGCACTACTACTTCAGTTAGCAATCACCATCTTTTTGAAAAGGTTATTTGAATAGTGAAATGATTTTCCCAGAACCCTTGCAACTATACTTAAACTTTTTTCAAAAAACACTCGAATGGAGAATACAGTTGAAAAGACTGAATTTGATCGATAGGTATACTATATGATATATGAACCTAGAATAAAAGTCGACTCTGTTTTATTCAGCATTTCTAACAACCTTTTCATAAACTTAGCCTATATGGTATTGTGTTAGAAACTTTCGACTTGTGTTAAAGTTAAATAAAGGCGAATGATTGACTGACTATTCAACGTGCAATTATTATTACTATTATGAAAACAATTTTATAATCCGCAACGATGCAGATGAGATTACTCCTTGCGACTATTTACAAATAACTTTTGAATGAAGAATACAGTTATTATTCTTTGAAAAACCTGAATTTGATCGACAGATATATGTAAACCTAGAATGAAAGTTTACTTTTTTTTTATTCATTTCTAACAACCTTTTCATAAACTTAGCCTATATAGAGACTTTCGACTTGTTAAATAAAGGTGAATGATGAACTGACTATTCCAACATTGCAATTATTAAAAAAAACAATTTTGATAAATAAATCTGCAACGATACAGACGAGATTTACTCCTTGCAACTATTTAAAACTTTTTAAAATGATTTTTGAATAAAGAATACAGTTATTAATCTTTTTGAAAAAATACTTATGATAGAGAATGATTTTTACATATATATATATCTTTTTAGATATAACTCCTGAATTAAAGAATGCAGTTATTATCCTTTTTGTGACAAAACTATTTGAAAATAGAGAATTGTTTTCCCAATCCTTGCGACTTCTCAAACTTTTTAAAATGACTTTTGAATAAAGAATACGCCAGTTATTAATCCTTTTGAAAAGACTATTTGAATAGAGAAATGATTTTTTTACACACACACACATATATATATATATATATTTATATAGATATAATCTCTGAATGAGAATACAGTTATTAATCTTTTTTGAGACTATTTAAATAGAGAAATGGTTTTTCCAATCCTTGTTTGCGACTTCTTAGACTTTTTAAAATGACTTTTAAATAAAGAATACACCAGTTATTATTCTCTGAAAAGACTTATGATAGAGAAATATTTTTTACACCACACATATATATATATATAATATGAATAGAATATAACTCCTGAATGAAGAATACAGTTATAATCCTTTTTGACAAAACTATTTAAATAGAGAAATTGTTTTCCCAATCCTTGTTGCGGCTTCTTAGACTTTTTAAAATGACTTTTGAATAAAGAATACACCAGTTATTAATTCTCTTGAAAAGACTTATGATAGAGAAATGATTTTTACACACACATATATATATATATATATATTATATAGATATATAACTCCTGAATGAAGAATACAGTTATTAATCCTTTTTGACAAAACTATTTAAATAGAGAAATTGTTTTCCCAATCCTTGTTGCGACTTCTTAGACTTTTTAAAATGACTTTTGAATAAAGAATACACCAGTTATTAATTCTCTTGAAAAGACTTATGATAGAGAAATGATTTTTACACACACATATATATATATATATATATATAGATATATAACTCCTGAATGAAGAATACAGTTATTAATCCTTTTTGAAAAGACTATTTAAATAGAGAAATGGTTTTCCCAATCCTTGTTGCGACTTCTTAGACTTTTTAAAATGACTTTTGAATAAAGAATACACCAGTTATTAATTCTCTTGAAAAGACTTATGATAGAGAAATGATTTTTACACACACATATATATATATATATATTTATATAGATATATAACTCCTGAATGAAGAATACAGTTATTAATCCTTTTTGAAAAGACTATTTAAATAGAGAAATGGTTTTCCCAATCCTTGTTGCGACTTCTTAGACTTTTTAAAATGACTTTTGAATAAAGAATACGCCAGTTATTAATTCTCTTGAAAAGACTTATGATAGAAATGATTTTTACACACACATATATATATATATTTATATAGATATATAACTCCTGAATGAAGAATACAGTTATTAATCCTTTTGAAAAGACTATTTAAATAGAGAAATGGTTTTCCCAATCCTTGTTGCGATTACTTAAACTTTTTAAAATGACTTTTGAATAAAGAATACGCCAGTTATTAATTCTCTTGAAAAGACTTATGATAGAGAAATGATTAGCGACTACTTAAACTTTTTAAAATGACTTTTGAATAAAGAATGCAACCCTCCTTAGCTAGTAGCTATCCAAAGGGGGAATATATTTGGTTGTCTCTTTTAATTTACATATATGTAGTATATAGCTCCCAGATACTCTCTACACAGACTTGCTTGCTTGCTTTGCACTAAAGAAACACGAGCTGTCATAATAATGATGCAGCAGCAGTGCAGTAGTCCTATTTTGCTAGTATATCTAAAGTGTGTATAGGCTTGACATTGAAAAGGAAGGATGCTTGTTAAATTAACATCTTAATGATATCTCTAATTCTCATAACAACAACAATACTTCTCTGCTTCAATACTACTTCTGCGCTATTTTGCAAGATTGATTATATATGTTACAGTAAGAACGCACACATACTTATCCATACTTTTCGGGGTAAAATTAGGCAAAGATCGATCGATACTGGCTACCCTCACTAGGCTTCTATAGGAATCGTTAAGGATAGTTAGTCCAAAGTTAGGTAGTAGGTTAGTTAAGAGGCCGAGCAAGTCCTAATAAGTTTTCCATGAAGAATTTTCTATTTATCAAAAATATTCATATTTCCTTATTCAAAGTTAGATTACCTAATCTCTGGTAGGTCTTTTTTAATCTAAGAGATCATATGTAGCTATGATCCGCAGTGGAAATTTTCACGAGAGAAAGGTATTTGAATGTAGAATACAAGAGCACTACTACTTCAGTTAGCAATCACCATCTTTTTGAAAAGGTTATTTGAATAGTGAAATGATTTTCCCAGAACCCTTGCAACTATACTTAAACTTTTTTCAAAAAACACTCGAATGGAGAATACAGTTGAAAAGACTGAATTTGATCGATAGGTATACTATATGATATATGAACCTAGAATAAAAGTCGACTCTGTTTTATTCGGCATTTCTAACCTTCTCATAAGCTTAGCCTATATGGTAGCTATTGTGTTAGTCTTTCGAAAGGAGGAATGATCTTTCAAATATCCTCGCGACTACTTAAACCTTTTAAACTAAAAGACTTTTGATGAAGAATGCAACAACCACCCTCCTTAGCTAGCTAGCACTCTGATATTTCCAAAAAAAAACATAAAACTCGATTAATATATAGTATCCATTACTCTTTACTCTGATTAAGAATAAATCCAAAGGGAGAATATATATTTGGTTTTTTTCTCTTTTAGGAAGCTCTCATATACAACGATGTAGACGAGATTACTCCTTGCGACTACTTAATCTTTTTAAAATGACTTTTGAATAAAGAATAGTTATTAATCTTTTTGAAAAAACTTAGAGAAATGATTTTTACATATATATAATAATATATATTTTTAAAAAGACTTTTGAAATAAAGGATACAACTTCCACTCCAGTTATTAATCCTTTTTGAAAAGACTTATGGTAGAGAAATGGTTTTCCCAATCCTTGCGACTACTTAAACTTTTTAAAATGACTTTTGAATAAAGAATACAGTTATTAATTCCTTTTTGAAAAGACTTATGATAGAGAAAAATGATTTTTACACACACATATATATATTTATATAGATATATAACTCCTGAATGAAGAATACAGTTATTAATCCTTTTTGACAAAACTATTTGAATAGAAAAATGGTTTGTCCAATCCTTGCGACTACTCAAACTTTTTAAAAAGACTTTTAAATAAAGAATACAACTTCCACTCCAGTTATTAATCCTTTTGAAAAGATTTATGATAGAGAAATAGTTTTCCTAATCCTTGCAACTACTTAAACTTTTTAAAAAGACTTTTAAATAAAGAATACAGTTATTAATCCTTTTGAAAAGACTTATGATAGAGAAATAGTTTTCCTAATCCTTGCAACTACTTAAACTTTTTAAAATGACTTTTGAATAAAGAATACAGTTATTAATCTTTTTGAAAAGACTTATGATAGAGAAATGATTTTTACACACATATATATATATTTATATAGATATATACTCCCTGAATGAAGAATACAGTTATTAATCCTTTTTGACAAAACTATTTGAATAGAAAAATGGTTTGTCCAATCCTTGCGACTACTCAAACTTTTTAAAAAGACTTTTAAATAAAGAATACAACTTCCACTCCAGTTATTAATCCTTTTGAAAAGACTTATGATAGAGAAATGATTAGCGACTACTTAAACTTTTTAAAATGACTTTTGAATAAAGAATGCAACCCCCCTTAGCTAGGAGCTAGCACTGGTATTTCCAAAAAATTTTATACAAACAAAACATAAAACTATTAATATCCATTACTCTGATTAAGAATAAATCCAAAGGGGAATATATTTGGTTGTCTCTTTTAATTTACATATATGTAGTATATAGCTCCCAGATAATTCATTCAGCATTGTTGAATATAAAATGCGCATTAGCGCAGCCAACCAAACTTAGTTCATCATCAGCATGGACTATTACAAGATCCTAGGTATCTCCCAAGATGCTTCAATGGAAGATATTAAAAGAGCTTACCGAAAAATGGCACTTAGATACCATCCAGATAAAAATAAATCATCGGATGCAGAGGAAAGGTTTAAAGCCATCTCGCAAGCTTATGAAATATTGAGCGATGTGAAAAAGCGGGAGTGTTACGATCAACATGTGAAAGGTAAAATGGAGGATGAGGAGGTACCTAAGGAGGGTAATAATAAAACTCGCTTCACATATACCTCTACCCATACTAGCGATCCCAAAACTCGCTTTACATATACCTCTACTACTAGCAATCCCAAAACTCGCTTTACATATACCTCTACTACTAGCGATCCCAAAACTCGCTTTACATATACATCTACCACTACTACTAATAGCGGTCCAATGGACGACATTTTCCATCAGTTCTTCGGCACCCACGGTAATTTTAATCACTTCTTTAATAACTCTGACGACGACGATGATGATGATGATGATGATGATATTCATATGATGTGGAGAGGCATCAGTAGTAGGCATCGAATGGGAGGTTTCAACTGTAATCACAAACACTATCACAGGGGGGGAAGGCATCATCATCATCATCATCATCATCAGGATCCTCCAATCTACCGGGACCTGTACGTGACTCTCGAAGAAATAGCTCAAGGAGTGATCAAAAAGATGAAAATCACGCGGAGTGTGTTTAGCGATGATGAAAAATATACCACCAAGAGAGAAGAGAAAATATTGAGCATTAACATTATGCCCGGTACAAAGGATGGTTTTGAGATCAAATTCGAAAGAATGGGAGACGAGTCGCCTGGCAAGGTCCCGGCTGATATCATTTTCGTTATTAGGGAAAAGCCTCACCCGGCATTTAAGAGAGACGGTACTAATTTGATCTATTCGGTCAAAATCCCCATCAGAGACGCCTGGTGTGGTACCAGCGTGTCTGTCCCTACTCTGGAAGGCCAAATGGTCACACTCGATGTCAAAAATATAATTATCACACCTCAGACGAAGAAGATACTCTCAGGATATGGTCTACCTTTTCTTGACAACCCTTCCAGAAAGGGAAATATCATTGTTCATTTTGACATCCAAATTCCAGATTTATTGCTAGAAAACGTCAGAAATAATCTTTTCAAATTATTACCGATAGTCGTTAATGCATCATTATTATTATTTAAAATAATAATAATAATAATAATGAAATTTATCACGTTCCCAAACACCAGAGAGTCTTAAAGGATCGAAAAAATAATAATTCTCTCTCTCTCTTTCTACTTGTCTCGTGAGAAAATTCTTGTTCTTTTTTTTTAAAATCAATTTTAACACGTCCTGAGACTTTTAGACATTAGTTTTTTTTTATAAAAATAATAATAATAATAATAATGAGACAGAAGAGTTTGATATTTTTGCCTTATCATAAAATATATATATATAAAAAGATATACATGTATTTATTTTTATAACAAGAAATGCTGATTACTGAAGAGAGAAAGAGAGAGAGAGATTGCTCCAATAACAACGATAGAGACATTTTCATATTTTTATATGATAGTATGAACAAAATGTTAGTTGGGAATATAAAATTCAATTTATAAATCAAATTCGAACTGATGATAAAAAAATGACAAAATAGTCCAAAAATATATTTTTAATCCAAAATCCACTTTTTCGTCATCCGTCATTGCTCCAATAACAATGATAGGGACATTATCATATTTTTATATGATAGTATGAACAAAATGCTAGTTGGGAATATAAAATTCAATTTATAAATCAAATTTCAACTAATGATAAAAAAATGACAAAATGTATCAAAAGATGTTTTTTCAAAAAATTTTACAAGTTTATGAAAAATAGTTCAACTCGGTCTTTTTAATATTTAGAGAAGTAATATTAATTATATCAAAGTCAAACTAGTTGAAATCAAGTCAAAATAAAACTTTATTAAAAATTTTTTTTTAAAATCCAAATCTACTTTTTCGTCGTTCGTCATTGCTCCAATAACAATGATAGAGACATTATCATATTTTTAAATGATTGTATGGACAAAATGTTAGTTGGGAATATAAAATTCAATTTATAAATCGAATGTCAACTGGTGATAAAAAAATGACAAAATAGTCAGAAAATATTTTTTTAATCAAACATCCAC
>NC_087208.1:87706239-87711239 GCF_015104395.2 Macrobrachium nipponense
TATCTATATCTATATAAATATATATATATGTGTGTGTAAAAATCATTTCTCTATCATAAGTCTTTTCAAAAAAATTAATAACTATTCTTTATTCAAAAGTCATTTTAAAAAGTTTAAGTAGTCGCAAGGATTAGGAAAACTATTTCTCTATCATAAGTTTTTTCAAAAAGATTAATAACTGTATTCTTTATTCAAAAGTCATTTTAAAAAGTTTAAGTAGTTGCAAGGATTAGGAAAACTATTTCTCTATCATAAGTCTTTTCAAAAGGATTAATAACTGGAGTGGAAGTTGTATTCTTTATTTAAAAGTCTTTTTAAAAAGTTTGAGTAGTCGCAAGGATTGGACAAACCATTTTTCTATTCAAATAGTTTTGTCAAAAAGGATTAATAACTGTATTCTTCATTCAGGAGTTATATATCTATATAAATATATATATATGTGTGTGTAAAAATCATTTCTCTATCATAAGTCTTTTCAAAAAGATTAATAACTGTATTCTTTATTCAAAAGTCATTTTAAAAAGTTTAAGTAGTTGCAAGGATTAGGAAAACTATTTCTCTATCATAAGTCTTTTCAAAAGGATTAATAACTGGAGTGGAAGTTGTATTCTTTATTTAAAAGTCTTTTTAAAAAGTTTAAGTAGTTGCAAGGATTAGGAAAACTATTTCTCTATCATAAGTCTTTTCAAAAGGATTAATAACTGGAGTGGAAGTTGTATTCTTTATTTAAAAGTCTTTTTAAAAAGTTTGAGTAGTCGCAAGGATTGGACAAACCATTTTTCTATTCAAATAGTTTTGTCAAAAAGGATTAATAACTGTATTCTTCATTCAGGAGTTATATATCTATATATATATATATGTGTGTGTAAAAATCATTTCTCTATCATAAGTCTTTTCAAAAAGATTAATAACTGTATTCTTTATTCAAAAGTCATTTTAAAAAGTTTAAGTAGTTGCAAGGATTAGGAAAACTATTTCTCTATCATAAGTCTTTTCAAAAGGATTAATAACTGGAGTGGAAGTTGTATCCTTTATTCAAAAGTCTTTTTAAAAATAGTATATTATATATATATGTAAAAATCATTTCTCTAAGTTTTTTCAAAAAGATTAATAACTATTCTTTATTCAAAAGTCATTTTAAAAAGATTAAGTAGTCGCAAGGAGTAATCTCGTCTACATCGTTGTATATGAGAGCTTCCTAAAAGAGAAAAAAACCAAATATATATTCTCCCTTTGGATTTATTCTTAATCAGAGTAATGGATACTATATATTAATCGAGTTTTATGTTTTTTTTGGAAATATCAGAGTGCTAGCTAGCTAAGGAGGGTGGTTGTTGCATTCTTCATCCAAAAGTCATTTTAAAAAGTTTAAGTAGAGCGCGAGGAGATTTGAAAGATCATTCCTCCTTTCGAAAGACTCTAACACAATAGCTACCATATAGCTAAGCTTATGAGAAGGTTAGAAATGCCGAATAAAACAGTCGACTTTTATTCTAGGTTCATATATCATATAGTATACCTATCGATCAAATTCAGGTCTTTTCAAATGTATTACTCCATTCGAGTGTTTTTTGAAAAAAGTTTAAGTATAGTTGCATGGGTTCTGGGAAAATCATTTCACTATTCAAATAACCTTTTCAAAAAGATGATGATTGCTAACTGAAGTAGTAGTGCTCTTGTATTCTACATTCAAATACCTTTCTCTCGTGAAAATTTCCACTGCGGATCATACGTATGATCTCTTAGATTAAAAAAGACCTACCAGAGATTAGCTAATCTAGCTTTGAATAAGGAAATATGAATATTTTTGATAAATAGAAAATTCTTCTTCATGGAAAACTTATTAGGACTTGCCTTGGCCTCTTAACTAACCTACTACCTAACTTTGGACTAGAACTATCCTTAACGATTCCTATAGAAGCCTAGTGAGGGTAGCCAGTATCGATCGATCTTTGCCTAATTTTTACCCTGAAAAGTATGGATAAGTATGTGTGCGTTCTTACTGTACTATATAATCAATCTTGCAAAATAGCGCAGAAGTAGTATGAAGCAGAGAAGTATTGTTGTTGTTATGAGAATTAGAGATATCATTAAGATGTTAATTTTAACAAGCATCCTTCCTTTTCAATGTCAAGCCTATACACACTTTAGATATACTAGCAAAATAGGACTACTGCACTGCTGCTGCATCATTATTATGACAGCTCGTGTTTCTTTAGTGCAAAGCAAGCAAGCAAGTCTGTGTAGAGAGTATCTGGGAGCTATATACTACATATGTAAATTAAAAGAGACAACCAATATATTCCCCTTTGGATAGCTACTAGCTAAGGAGGGTTGCATTCTTTATTCAAAAGTCATTTTAAAAAGTTTAAGTAGTCGCTAATCATTTCTCTATCATAAGTCTTTTCAAAAGAATTAATAACTGGCGTATTCTTTATTCAAAAGTCATTTTAAAAAAGTTTAAGTAGTCGCAATAAGGATTGGGGAAAACCATTTCTCTATTTAAATAGTCTTTTCAAAAAGGATTAATAACTGTATTCTTCATTCAGGAGTTATATATCTATATAAATATATATATATATATGTGTGTGTAAAAATCATTTCTCTATCATAAGTCTTTTCAAGAGAATTAATAACTGGCGTATTCTTTATTCAAAAGTCATTTTAAAAAGTTTAAGTAATCGCAACAAGGATTGGGAAAACCATTTCTCTATTTAAATAGCCTTTTCAAAAGGATTAATAACTATTCTTCATTCAGGAGTTATATATCTATATAAATATATATATATATATATGTGTGTGTAAAAATCATTTCTCTATCATAAGTCTTTTCAAGAGAATTAATAACTGGTGTATTCTTTATTCAAAAGTCATTTTAAAAAGTCTAAGAAGTCGCAACAAGGATTGGGAAAACAATTTCTCTATTCAAATAGTTTTGTCAAAAAGGATTAATAACTGCATTCTTTATTCAGGAGTTATATATATATATATATATGTAAAAATCATTTCTCTATCATAAGTTTTTTCAAAAAGATTAATAACTGTATTCTTTATTCAAAAATCATTTTAAAAAGTTTAAATAGTTGCAAGGAGTAATCTCGTCTGTATCGTTGCAGATTTATAAAATTGTTAATAATTGCAAGTTGAATAGTCAGTCAATCATTCACCTTTATTTAACAAGTCGAAAGTCTCTATATAGGCTAAGTTTATGAAAAGGTTGTTAGAAATGAATAAAAAAAAAGTAAACTTTCATTCTAGGTTTACATATATCTGTCGATCAAATTCAGGTTTTTCAAAAGAATAATAACTGTATTCTTCATTCAAAAGTTATTTGTAAATAGTCGCAAGGAGTAATCTCATCTGCATCGTTGCGGATTATAAAATTGTTTTAGTAATAATAATTGCACGTTGAATAGTCAGTCAATCATTCGCCTTTATTTAACAACAAGTCGAAAGTTTCTAACACAATACCATATAGGCTAAGTTTATGAAAAGGTTGTTAGAAATGCTGAATAAAACAGAGTCGACTTTTATTCTAGGTTCATATATCATATAGTATACCTATCGATCAAATTCAGTCTTTTCAACTGTATTCTCCATTCGAGTGTTTTTTGAAAAAAGTTTAAGTATAGTGCAAGGGTTCTGGAAAATCATTTCACTATTCAAATAACCTTTTCAAAAAGATGGTGATTGCTAACTGAAGTAGTAGTGCTCTTGTATTCTACATTCAAATACCTTTCTCTCGTGAAAATTTCCACTGCGGATCATAGCTACATATGATCTCTTAGATTAAAAAAGACCTACCAGAGATTAGGTAATCTAACTTTGAATAAGGAAATATGAATATTTTTGATAAATATAAAATTCTTCATGGAAAACTTATTAGGACTTGCTCGGCCTCTTAACTAACCTACTACCTAACTTTGGACTATCCTAAGAAGCCTAGTGAGAGGGTAGCCAGTATCGATCGATCTTTGCCTAATTTTACCCCAAGTATACGATGGTGGATGAGTACACACACTTTAGATATACTAGCAAAATAGGACGACTACACTGCTGCCGCATCATTATGACAGCTCGTGTTTCCTTTAGTGCTAAGCAAGCAAGCAAGAGCAAGTCTGTGTAGAGATTTATTCAGATTCACTGTAAGAGAAAATCCTCTCTGCATCAATGCTAATCACACAGCTTAAATTTATACCATATTAGATGGAAATGTTTTAGGAATACTGAAAATGTTATTTTCAATATAGTTACAGAGTATGGACCTATTAGTATCGACCACAGCACAATTGAATTTATACATTTGGCTAGGAATATTTTTACTAACCATCTATTAGTGATATATTGGGATAGTATAGGTTTCTTTTAATAATAATTAAATAATAATAAAGATAGGATAGGAAAATAATACAATTTTATTATTATTCAGAATGTTAAGACTTTCTTTTAATCATTTTAGAAAAAATTTGCTTGAAGAATGTCCAAAGTGGTTGGTTGTAAATCTATTCTTTATATGAAAGAATTGTTTAATTTTTTCAGAATGTAAAAGTTCATTAATGTTCTAGATTTGGCCATAAAGGTGCCTCCAGGAACTCGTCATTTTTTTATATGGACTTTCAAGTATTTGTTTGTCTCACTATCACTTAAAAAAACGATGTACAGGACCATGATGTACGATCACGATATACCACCCTCAAGAAAAGTACCTTATAACGCATCTTCCTGACATCGGAGTAGAAAAGATCTTTAGCTCCGTTTATCACCAACAATGTTAGGAGGATGCGTTATAATGTACTTTTCTTGAGAGGGTGGTATATCGTGATCGTACATCATGGTCCTGTACCAACTTTTTTACCCTAGCGCCACTTTTGAAAACAGTATTTCGGCAATGTCTCTCACAAACTTTGTTGGTTTGTTCTAAGACATGCCTACGTATTGGAGCTGGTATCTCACACACAGCGAATTATGGAATGGCCGAGCTCACTGCAGCAGCATTGATG
>NC_087208.1:87721239-87730951 GCF_015104395.2 Macrobrachium nipponense
GAGAGGGTGGAAAGTAAGATGGAAGAGAGAAAATGAAAGAAATTACAGTAAAAGTAATGAAAGGGGTGGCAGCTAAGGCCACAGGCACATTGCAAAGAACCTTAAGTAATGCCCACAGTGCACCACACTTGACAAATTAAAGAAAATCCACATTTTACATCTTCCGATAAGCACGAAAACTCCTCCTGGTTATCACACTCTACCTGTTTGAACCGTTGTAGATGTTTGAAGTTTCCCGAGATTCAAGCCAAGTATCAAAAGGAAGCAGCTTAACCGATTATTGTTTACTCCAAAAGTTATGAGACAGAAGTATTACAGTCATTGCAGTTGTAAGAAGAAAAGAAAGGAGATAAGATTAAAGAGTTGTCCGTTGCTGTCAAGGAGACAGCTTTACTCTGTTGCTGTCAAGGAGCAGCGTAAATCTCATCACCTCTGTATATATGACGCAATCTGTCTGGCTAGAGCACCATGCTTATTTGATTTCATTAGTGGTGAAATACATCTCTGGGGCTTTGTCTGTCGGTTTCAAGTAGTGTGATTGCAAGAGCTCCATTTGTTGTGGGTAAAGACGAGTATTCGTTAACTACTTCTGTCGACACTATGTCAATAGGAAGTAAAGTGAGTATACGATACTCATGTAAAGCACAGTTACTAAAACAGTTGACTGAAATTAATGAAAAATCTACAATATTCTCTAATCCCAATCAAATATATTAACGCACGAGAGAGAGAGAGAGAGAGAGAGAGAGAGAGAGAGAGAGAGAGAGTGGGGGCGGTGTTGACTTTCACTCTACAAACATGAACAATTTTATGAAAAATAAAGATGTATGAATCTCTCAACTCGTCCTCTTAATCTTCTCCGGTGAAAAGTTGGAGCAGCGAGAGAGAGAGAGAGAGAGAGAGAGAGAGAGAGAGAGAGAGAGAGAGAGAAAGAGAGGTTTGCAGGAGATATGGCTTCTTTGCCTTGCTGAAGTTCGGCATCCCCTGGTTAGAGAGGCTTTCTCGATCGGTCGCTGTAAAACGCGTGTAACCTGCAGGCATCAATTTTGGGATAAATATGTGCTTTCAAAGTAAAGTTAACGTTTTAAAATATAAATGGAAAAGGTATTTGACATTACTGCAATTTTTTAATTTGTGGTTATAATGTATAAACCTGGAGAAGGAGTCAATTTTCACTGGAAAGCGATAACCAAGCAGAACTGATAATGATGTCACGTTATCTTCAAAATCCTTTTTATGAAAACCCGATTTAGAATCTAAAATCTTTTTGGGAAGCGCAGTTTGTATTGCTTATTAAGTATTATGTCAATAGATGGGGTCAGCCTAGAACCGGGAGCAGATTGTCCTGCCATGAACAGTATAATCTCAGAAACCTTTCCAAAATATGTAAAACTCTTATAGACAATGAAGACTTTTCAATAATAGGAGAGGGACAAAAAGATAACGATGGTAACAATAGTACTGGAATCTATTTTTGTCAAAATAACCGTACCACCGTTAAATCCCAAACATCGTCCACAAAATTGTTTATTGCCTGATGGTTTTGTCAAGCTGTTTTTTCTCTGTCTGTATGTTTATTTTTTTCTGTCTTTCTTTTGTCGTAACTTATGCGCGTACAGTAGTTTGTTTTGAACTTCCTTCTGGGTAGGTTGCATTCTGATGTATATTGCATTAGGAATATAAAGACGCAGATGTGTAGAAACTCGTGGTATTTGCCGGTTCTCAAGACTCCCTTAATGTTCATATTTTTCCCAGTTTTTTTTTTAGGTCATCGCTCCTTCTCAAAACATTGGTGATTTACTTATCATGAATTATACAGATATATAAAAAAGCCAGTGATATCTGATTGTGTTGGTCATAAAAACGATACAAGACCCATTAACGTTTAAAAGCATCCTGCTAATTAATGGTCGTGTTAAACCGCCAAAGGTCATGAGCTATTACGTCTCATCCTGCGTCTCTACCTTTCTCATTTTTACGGCAAAGCCGGACGTTATTGGTCAGGTAGTATACTACATCATGATGGATAACGTACTTTAATTAAGGCTATACACAGTCTCCGTACTTCCCACCCGCTGTTTTATGTGATATTCTCTCTCTCTCTCTCTCTCTCTCTCTCTCTCTCCTCTCTCTCTCTCTCTCTCACACACACACACACACACACACACTGGAAAATACCAAAAGAATTAAAGTAACTGCTGAATGCATAATAATGCCATATGAGAAATTGGGAAATTGCGGAGGTCCTTATATTGCTGAAGTAACTGAATCCCCCAAGAGCAGATAATGTGATCGTGCCACCTGTTTCCTACTGGAAGAACTGGAAGACCAGGAAAACTACCTGGATGTGGACTATGTCACGAGAGCTGGAGATGAGGAACTGTTTATGGAAGTTAAAGCACAGGAAATGCATGATTGGCTTAATTCCAAAAAGGGCCTTTCCTTCGCACAGTGTTTATGGCCGAGACGTTGATAAGGGGTAAGAATTATATTTAAAAAAAAAGAACATTGACTGTACATGACTTTCTTTAATTTAGCAAAGAGCATGCGCAACTAAATAGTTGTGCATGCTCTTTGCTAAATTAAATATATATGGTGCCTTAATTTTCTCCGCTTTTTTTTTTTTCGAAAATCCTTTCCCTAGACAAAGACAAGGGAAAGAATTCCCTTTCACGGAAACGGTGAAGCCATTTCCCCTTTGGTCCACTTTGGTATTTTTCATGATAAGTATGTACGAATTTTTTACTCGAAAGATTCTTCTCTCCTAATCGTTATGACAGCGCAGATTTAAAGGTCACTTTGGCTAATTTATGATTAAATTTGACAACACTGACCATGATATTCAAATTACATAAGGCCACCTATATAGCTGAGGATATCCCCTTTGAATTGCGATGTCCCATTTCTGTTAAGGAGTGCTATTACTGCATGATTTTCATTAATTAATATGTTCTGTTTGTTATGCAAAAGCTTATCAAAAAGCCAAATCGACAGGAAGGATTAAGGTACACAATCGTCTGAATGTAACATCGCTCTGATTTCATATTTGCACAAAGGCCAAATGAATTATCTCTGAGTATTTTTCAACGGTAATCGTAATTCATTCCTTTGTCAACACTGAAGGAAACGAGGAAGACCTCTCATCCACCAAGTAAAGTGAATTCTTGATGCAAACCCTTTTATCCATAATGTAAATATAGTTTCCTACAAAGTGAGTTAAATATTCAAATAATCTCGAGGCACTTTTGGGCCTTCAGTGCGATTTAAATTACCTTATCCAAACTGTGAGATGGTTTTGATATTCTGAAGACTTTTCGAACTAAACCATGAGGATCAGTCCTGATAAGAATAGAGTTAAGGTCTAATGTAATGTTTAGAGAAGAGATCTGCCCAGTACTTTGTTTACATTCAATCTGCCTGAGTAAACCGTGTTGTGCTGACATCTCTTTTCAAATAGGGCTGGAGGTAGCCTTATCCACATACAGACGAGAATAGACGCCGTTCTGTTACGTAACTGATTCATGGCAAATGATAAGAGAAAGACGGAGAATATGTTTCAAAATGTTATATGAAGCGGCCAGCCCCGGGACCGGTTAGAACAACGAACGCAATACCGACTAATTTTTTAATTTCCCCTTCGGTATATTAGGAGGTTGAAAACTTGTTAAACCCTGGAAAAGAACAGACCCCCTCTGCGAAAATAATATGGATCTTAGCTTAACAGCCCACCAACTTATGTTCAATTTTTATATTTTGGGTAAAATTAGAATCCAATAATATGAGATACCAGATGAAACTAATATATAATATACTGCAGACTCTACTGATTATAGAATGACCAGTGACAGACATTTTAGAAGGTGGGGTTCCCCCGACAGACGCACTGAAAAGGGGGGGTTAATTGGATCTAGATCCAACTTAGGAGATACCGAGTAAAATTTACACTACAGTAGCACTGCACACCAGAATACTGTGGTGGTAATGACAGACGTGTTTACTGACAAGACGCCCCACAACGAGTAGGGAGGGGGAGACAGGATCTGCATCCAACGTTGAAAATACCAAGTAAAATTGCACTGCACATCCTAGAATGCTGTGATGGTAATGCCAGACATTTTAGTGGGTGGTTACCCTCTGACAGACACCCCACAACGAGTGGGGAGGGGGGGGGAGACAGGATCTGCATCCAACATGGAGATACCAAGTAAAATCCTGTACTACAATAGTTCTGCACATCCTAGAGTGCTGCGGTGTAATACCAGACATTTTAGTGGGGTAGTACCCCCTGAGAGACACCCCACAACGAGTGGGGGAAGGGGGAAGGGGAGGGGGAGACAGGAACTGCATCCAACATTGGAGATACCAAGTTAAATTTGTACTACAATGGCACCTCATATCCTAGAATGCTGTGATGGGTTATGACAGACATTTTAGTGGGTGGTTTCCCCTGACAGACACACCTTAACAGGTGGGCCGGGAAGGACAAGCCCTGGTAATGAATGTCTAGATAGTATAGTGGGCTTACTATTGACCCGTAATATACATTATCGTGATATATTTAATAAATATTTTTATCCTTTGTATTTATCTAACACAGTGTTTCCCAACTGACACTTTGAGGAACCCGAGACAATTTTCCTCATCCCAAGGAACCCCAATACACACACACACACAAACACACACACACACACACACATATATATATATATATATATATATATATATATATATATATATATATATATATATTATATATATATATATATATGTAAGCATTTGTATTAATTATCTCTAGTAAAACAGAGGGAAAAAAAAAATCTCGCACGATATGTTACGATAAAATAAATTATAGGACTACGATTTCTCACGCCATGTTCAACGAAAAATATATACTTGTAAATAACAAATAATTTAATCAAACATGAATTCTTACGGAAAAACATCTGGCGATCGTTCACGGACCCCGGTGACGATGGCTGATCTAACACAAAATTATTTATTTGTTTCATATAAATAACAGTCATCTGTAGGCCCATAATAATTCAGTCATATTATTATTTTGTCAAGCAAGTAACTGACTTCAATTATAGTAGGGGAGCCCGGGGCTATTTGGCTACAGGGGTAAGTTGGCATATATATTCAAAATTACTTTAAAAATTTACCAATAGATGACTCTAATACATATACTGTGTAATTGCCCACGTGGGTCCTCAATTACCAGCAAAATTCTATAGAGATAGAAGGTAGGAGCTCGAATTTATGAGACAATTTTCTATTTTGACGTAGTGAGTAAATATTTTAATCTTTCTGTTATTTGCTATAAACATCTATACAATTCATAAAGATTATTTTTCAATTATAGCATAGTTTTCCTTATGGTTTAAAGATTCTATACCATTTTTTAAAATTATTAATTCAAGGCTTCTTGGTGTGGACTGGTAAGCGTTTTTGTACCAAATGTAGGGATGGAACAAGTTGGCTCAAAATAAATGGTGGCAGTTGGCACACGTTATTTGATAACGATAGTAAGCCTATTTATTTATATAATTTACGTTTTGTTTCTGGATTTTTGGAAGGATAATGAGATTAGTGTCCTATCATTTCTCCACATTGTTCTCACAAGTTGCAGCCCCTGGATTTTAGGTTTATAGACATCTGAAAAAATGTGTTACACAGGGCATGTGATTCGTGGATGACTGGTAATCCAGGATCAAGTATACCCATCTGTGACATTCTGGTAAGGTTTCCTCGGCTTCACCTCCCTAGCTGTCACTTATTCTGATATTTTCAATTGGTTTAGGATTGATGGAATTTCAACTCTGAATTACAGGACTATTTCAAGATTTTGATTTTACGGGTGGTTATGTAACAGATTGAGAGATGTCCGAAAAGACACATGGGCTTAGGATCAGTCATCAGCATGATACAGAGTTTAAGAACTGCTCCTGTTGATCCAGAGAAAGCTCAGCTGAAGAGAGCCTGTGTTTGGTAAGCCAGGAGAAGTGTAGGTCCAGTGCAGGGCATGTAACATGTGGGAGCATGAAGACTAAGACGAGGATTTATCTCACACCTGCCCACAATTACAACTAGATGATCTGAAGTAATACTAATACCTTATATTTTTTATTTTTATTTTTGAAATTCAGAGGGTATTTTTGCTATTTAATTTAATGCAATGTAGTAATTTTCTTTAATTTATCAATGTGCAACTTACCCATAATGTGTGCTAATTTACCCCGTGGGGCAAAGAAGTTGGCACGAAAAGTATTTTTTTCTAAAGCTTATTGTTATCTTATGTTGAAAGCAAAGAACAATTATTTTGCTCTTTGATAAAGACGAATGTTAATATTTTTCAATGGTGGTAAGAATTTTGCAAAAATAAAAATGTTTGTTTTATATTCGCAATAACCTCAAAATTGTAAAAAGTGTGCCAACTAGCCCCGGTCTCCCCTACTCGCTTTAGCTTTGTTTACGAGATGAAAATTAATGTAGCGGTGTTGGAATACTGGCACTATAAAGTAGCATATAAGTTTCTTATCATTATTAGAGTTATTGCTGTAAAATGTCTATGTATATAACATTTGTTAAATAGAGTAATACGCACCCATTAAATAGATAGTAATACATATGTAATATAATACGCTATAGTCAGGGTACAGATCATAATAATTGTGCTGCAGCCTACTCGGTTTGTTTCATCGAAGCAGGACTACCTTCTTTTGGTTTCAACTGACTTTCATGCTAATGAAAACATTGATACATTTTTGTATTATCAGTTTTATGAATGAGTATTGTACTATAGTCGATTTTTTTCGGCTGCTGTAAAATTCGTCAGATATAATAAACACCTGGCTGAGGAAGACACAGAGGATCTCTGTTTTTTAAACAATCTCTCTACCCACCAAGTTATTTCGAACATTTCCATTCTCCCAAGAAGATTATGAATAAATACAAGAGCAAACTAGACAAAAAAATAATCACCTAGCATTAATGTAAAGAAAACAGAGAAAAATTAAAAAGTGCGCATTGTCAATTTTTTCTATCGTTAATGTTTAGAGTCAGTGTTTAGCGAAAATTGTTAGGGTTTAGTGAGTAAGCGTTTCGTGAATTTTTATGAGTAAGTGTTTGAAGAATGTTTATGGTTTAGTGACTGTTTAATGTGTCAGCATTCAGTGAATGTTTACTGTAGTCTTTAGGGTTTAGTGAATGCTATTGAATGTTACTGTGTAAGTAGTATTCAGTGAAGTGTTTAGTCTTTGTTTTAGTAAAAGTGTTTTGTGAATGTTAAGTGAACGTTTAAGTGAATGTCTTGTGAATGGTTAGTGGTTTATTGTAATATTTAGTGTGTAAGTATTCAGTGAGTGTTTAGGGTTTTAGTGAAAGTTTTGCGAATTTTAAGTGAGCGTTTAGTGAATGTCTTGTGAATGTTAGCGTTTAGGAAATGTTTAGTATGCAAGTGTTTATTAAGTTTTTAATGAGTAAATGTTCATTCACTATTTAGTATTTAATAAGTATTTAGGGTTTGGTAAGCATTAGTATTTAATTTAATGAGTGCTAGGGTTTAGTGAATGTTTAGTGTGTTAATTAATGTTTAGGATTAAGTGAGTGTTTAGTGAATGTTTACCGGGTGTTAGGGGTATAATGAGTATTTAGTAAATTTAGTGTTTTAAGTGTTTAGTGAGCATTTAATGTATAGTGAGTGCCTAGTGAGTGTTGGGTATTCAGAGTATTTGTGTTATTGAGAGTGTGAGTGTATGTTAAGTGTGTGTATGTGTATAGTGAATGTATGCAAGTGTGATGCTTACTGAGTAAGTGCATTGTGAGTGTTTGGTGTTTAGTGATTGTACTACATTACTGTTTATTTAGTGCTTCGCTACCATATACAAAGAAAGTCCTGTATTTACACAAACCATTTATGCTTGACACTGTTTAAGTCCAAGAGTAGATTCTTAGGCCTGCCCACAATGGTTGGATGCTTAGGTGTGTTTTCGTAAGGTAATTTTTCTCTGTGAAATTGGGTTGAATAATAATAATAATAATAATAATAATAATAATAATAATAATAATAATAATAGTAATAATAATAATAAAAATAATAATAATAATAATAATAATAATAAAAAATTAAAAAAAGTAATAGTCAATAAAATATAGTACTAAGAGCTGGACCGAGACGTTTCAATATGGCCTTCCGAAGTCACTCTCGGCAGGGAGGTCGCTACTCCAGTGATTGACGCCCTATGCCTTGCACACAGCTGACATATTTGCACATTCGGTTGTCCGACTTTTATGACTGTGGAGACGCATTATAAATCATATTAACAATGGTAAATACATTGAACAGACGTGAGGATATAATATGATGTTAGTGCCTGTCTACTGGATATAATGAACAGATAAAGAAGAAATATTACTAGGGAGAAAATTAGCCGAATAACAGTCGTCAAGCCAGCATCGATAGAACGTATTGAAACACATTACATAGGCTGTCTGTGGTGCGTGACCGGTTGGAAGTTAAGAGACAAACGCACTCAGCTGGCTTTAAACATCAAACTGCGTATCATTTTTATTTGAGTTAGATTTCTTCCCTGAATATATATGGTACCTGATACTTGGTTATAGTGTACAGATCAATTTGAGTGAAGCAGCCGAAAATAAGTGGACTGACTATTAGATAATTGACATGTATTATATGGCCAACTTAATTTGGGAGTCAGGAGCTCCAAGTTGTATCGTCAAACTTCGGGAGGGGGAATAAAATGGGGGACAAATGTTTTAATCTTTATAGTTATAACCTGAACAATTCATTAACATTTCCGTTTCCAGTAATTATTTGTGTTGTGATACATCATCTCTTTGTGAATGTGCGGGTGTTGAAAACGGCTCTTTATGATGGACTTTGGTCTTAATATCAATCGAACTCCCATATCGATAAAATTCTTCATTTCATCCACACGAACCAACAGCAACTAAAGAACAATTCAGTTATGGTAAGGCACGTTGGGCTACGAACCTCAACATGGCTGCAGTGTAACCTAACCATAGGCAAGAAAGACGCTATTAATACGAAAATACTTATCTTACATTTCTTTTGTTTTTTTAGAGGAATTGAGTGCACCATATGACTGGTTTAATATTCAAAAATGGCTCAGCACACATACTTGTAGCTGTTGCCAATTGAATGACCCCCTCCCATTCAGATAAATACTTTGTGTGAAGTAATAACTCCAAACCAAAGGATAGTGCTAATATTATATATAGTATATATATATATATATATATATATATATATATATATATATATATATAATATATATATATATATATATACTATATATAATAGCAAGTCTCACACATAGTAAGTCTCGCACATAGTATTTATATAGATGTGATGGAATTAATGAAGTGAGCTATTCCATACTTCAATAGGAATTTTAAAAAATAACTTCGGCAGTAATTCTTTTCCTGAAACATCACAATATTTCTTGAATTTTTTGCCTTTTACATTTTTATTCATCAGCTCACGATTTTCAGATACTTATACCATATTTCTAATATTAATATTGCCTTTGATAGATTTTGAAATATTTCAAGATGTCCCATCTCTCCCTTCCAATCGTAGGTTATGTCTGTGAAGGGCTAACCACCCACTAAAATGGCTGGCATTACCATCACAGCTTTCTAGGATGTGCAGTTCTTTGTCTATTGTAGT
>NC_087208.1:87731451-87751451 GCF_015104395.2 Macrobrachium nipponense
CGGACTGTTATTTTTCACACAGCATTCTTGGAATTATATATTAGCAAACCATTCTTGCTGAAAATTTACGATCTTTATTATTAGTAGTAGTAGAAGTAGTAGTAGTAGTTGTAGAAGTGGTAATAACAACAGTAAATTAAATAGTCTAAAGTAAGGTTTAAACCAAGGTCCTTGGTTTTAACCTACAAACTTCGTCATTCGGCATTTGGATTTTTTACTGAAAAAAACTGAAAATATAGTACCATATTCAAGTAAATGAGCAAACACACCCACTATATATATATATATATATATATATATATATATATATATATATATATGTGTGTGTGTGTGTGTGTGTGTGTGTGTGTGTGTGTCTGAGAGCGCTTTCGCTCTCAGACATCATTTACCTCATTATCAGCTTCATGTGATAAAATGAAACTTACGATAGTCTCCACCACCTCCGCGAGACTCTCTCTCTATCTCTCTCTCTCTCTCTCTCTCTCTCTCTCTCCTCTCTCTCTCTCTCTCTCGAACATTCTGTCAGTCAACTGTCATTCCTTAAATGAATCTATGTTATCTGTATCTTAACAATTAGTAATCATATATAAATCACAAGCGGAGGTGTACGTATAATTCGCGATCTCATTGTTCGTCGCTTCAGGACCTATCGCACAAACTGTGACATTCAGACATTTTGAAACTGTTCTGGTTACCAGTCTTCAGTGGAGGAGAGGGATTTCTTTTTTTTTTTTTTTAGCCCAACCCTCGTGGTAAAAGGGAGTGAATTTTCGTAATCTATTGTGTGTAAAGTAAAATTCTGTCTTTTAATAGCTTAGCTACCGTGAATGATTTGGTAAAAATATACTACAGAATTATTATATTTTACCAATATCATTTCAAACGACATGAATGGCGTGAACAGTAATTTCTTCCCAGATGACATATCTTCAGTTGCTGTGAACTCAAACGAGTGAGTTGCATAGTTTTAACCTAAAAGATTACTTTACTGACCTGGTGTAATTTGGTGTCTGCAATACACCATGATACTGGAACACACATTTCATCAATGTGTTTGGGTGCCGACTTTATTAAAGTAAGGCCATAACGCTGGTAGTAAAGGAAGATGACAACGTTATATGACGGCTTCTATTCAGATTAACTGCGGCTAACATAAGTCTAAAATTAGAGGTCTAGTTGCATACACTGATACATTCTGATTTAGCAAACACAGCTTTAAAATTTAGCACATAATTTGGGGGGAATTTCTGATGCCGCAAATTTCCAAAAAGTAATATTTTCATTAGAATTAACTAATGGTCTGGCAACGTTTTAGTTCGGTGATTTTGTTTTTAGTTGCAGTGTGTTGAGCTTTTGCTTCTGTATTTGTCCTAAGTTCCGTTGGTTTTCATGGAAGAAACAGCAGCGAATTACTTTGTGTTTCAGGAAGTTTGAGTCACCGGATTTTGCGAATATCTCTCAAATGAATTGATTGATCGATGTGTTCCTTTGCAGCAGTGTGCTTCCCACCCTCCCCTCATTTTTGATAATAAATTCAATTTCCAAATTCAGCTTTGTCAGGCACTTTACTCTTGTATTTGGTGGGGTGGCCAGCAAACTGAATAACGCTTTCGCACCTACGAGCTTGGGTGCTGTTGAACTTGTCCTGATTATCTACAGTAAATTCCTCACTACTCCAACTTTCCTCTTCGACTCCAATATTCTTCTCCCTACCAGGCCTACCTACTCTTCCAGTACGTCATTACACCCCGAAGCGTATGCTACTTTCTTCAATAATATGATTGCTTTTATTTTGTTGGCCTAATTTTGTTTATTCTAAATTCCCTGTTCTACATATATAATAAAAAAAAATAATGGGTTAAAATCACAGCGACGGGACAACCCTCTCTGTAGTTACTGACACCACAAGTGATACACCCGTCGTTTAACCCGACATTTCATTCATCAACTACAAAGATTTCAGAATCTCCTGAATTCTGTACAACCATGTAGGTCGTTAGCTCATTTCATCCTACACTGCTCAGTTGAAAAATTGCAATGCTAATATGTGCCTAAAACATTCTATTACAGATCAAAAATTGCGAAAACAAAGCAAGAGAGGAGTGAGGAACGAATGAAAAGACAGATGGGAAATGAGGTTAAAAGAATGAAGAAGGGTCGGTCGGTGATAGCAATATCTAAAGAATACGGTATTCCTTCCTTGGATATTGGGTGATAGCTCTGGCTATGTCCTAAAATTCAAGAATAAAGTGAATTTAGAATCTGTATTTCGACATAAAAAAAAGAAGAAAAAGGGGGGAAAGTGTGAGAAACTGCTTTAAAGGACCATACCAATCAATCGATTGGTTTGAAAGATATTGGCAAAAAACGATGACTCAAACTTCCTTAAATACATGATAGCGACAAACCAAAGATCTTCCTTTCTAAGACAAGACCCAGACCCTCGATTTGAATTTTTTCCAACGAAACACTAAAGAGAATACATTGATATGCATTAAGAATCTCATGGGTATGTATCACTAGCCCCTCCTCATATAATGCCGCTGAAAGAATAATTAATAATCGGTGTTGCAAGGAGTAAATAAATTACGGATAGCAATAACATATAACACTAAGAAGAATAAAACAAAATATTCGGTGATGCAAGTAGTGAATGCATTACGGATAAGTTCAAAACACATATCTTATCACTGTTATCTTGAACTATATACGAAATTGTAGTTTTGGGTTAGAAATGTTGTCAAGTATGCTTCGTGTGTTGGTGTCTACCTTAAACTGGTCGTTTGTTGCGTATCTGTTTTCTGTTGTGAATCCAACACTCTTTCTAAGACCGTTGACTTGTTACGGCCTCTGGAAGTGTAGCTGCTATTTCAAATAAATGTAGGACTAATAGATGTATGACTAAGTCAAAGCACTTACATATTCGTTCAAAGTTTTCCTAATCCACTTTAAGTCGACTTGGAAGGCGTGTTTACAATATTGCACCTAAGTTGGTAAGTTTTATTTTGTGTTTTGAATTGTGTTTGTTTGATGATTTGATTGAATTAATTGTTAAGTGTTACTGATCTTACTGAACTGAAGTTGTGTTAATATTACGTAAGTTCTCTATGAGTATTTCGGATTCAGCAACCAGTATGTGTGCATAAATAAAGTGAAAATAAAAGTCAAACTTTTCTTTTAAACACACGTAATTCAACAATCGGTGAGAGAGCATCACATATGTAATGACGGCTTTTGGTCTCATATGTTCTTTATTCGGATACATAAATTTTTGAGCCGTAACTGCTATTCTCTTGTTGAGAGTAGTACTTGTACTTTTAGCCCACGAGAGAAGGAGCAGGCACATCATTAGGGCCAGCATTACACGCTTCCTTCCTCCCATACAAGATTTTCCAAGACATGGCCGAGCGTCGTTTGAATTCTTCGCTGGGAAAATATTGGAAAGAAGAGAAGGAAATTAACTTATAAATTCCACGAATTCCTTTCATATTAGTGAAAGAGTCTTCTGTGCGTTCGATAGTACTTGTGACGGTGGAATTGTAGATTTCCCCGTTTTGATGACGCTTCTTTTATTACTTACAAAAGGTTTTTCTTGAGGCTGGCTGTGACGAAGCCAGTACCGAATTCAAATTGAATATATAAGTTGGGAAATTAGAACTTTACGGGGCTCTAGACCTGGTTTCCCTTGACTACAAAAAGTAATGAAGACAACCCTTAGTATGGTGAACATGTGACACTGAAATGATTATGAGAAAAGAGTCAGTCTTTCAGTTTCCTTTTAATGAGCGCAAAATACGCAAAAAAAAAAAAAAACTTAACAACAGAGACTGAATAAAGTTAAGGTTGCAACTCCAATACAAGTAACATCATTCAGTGACATGCAAGTTACTTGAATGATTTCAAATGTTTTATTGACTCCTTGAATATGAGGAACTTGTAAGTGAGGACAACAGAATTTTTAAAACGCCAGCAAAATCAAGCAATATTAATATTGTAATAAAGATGATAAATATAAACTAAGTTTCAAGTGAGTGTAGTATCTGTTGTTAAATGCACACAAAGAAACAATGTACAATTATAAGTTTTGCTGGTATTCAAGACGTACTTAAGGTTATTATTTGCAATAATATCCAGGATCAATAAATATAGAGACCTGCCTTCCACATTGATGTCTTCAAAAATGCAGATTAGTTCTCCTTTACAGAAAAAGGGGAATTCAGAGGGACTCTGGCTGACTTCATAACCCGACTGCAATCAGAGGCGCACAGATTCTACTCATCGAAGTCACCCTCCTGTTTTTCTCAGAAAAATCGGATAATTTATTACTCCATGACTGAAGGGTCATTCTTTCACACTTTGAAAGTTGTAATATCGGAGCCTAAAGATAACCAACAATTCAAGAAGTCAGCTGACTAAGAACCCTGTTTTACCCTTTTCCGAAACCAAGTCCTTTATGGCCTTGGATAAAAAAAAACATACAGAACTCATAATACAAATGTAAAATAATCTTCCAGTAACTTGTCCCTCTGTGTCTAAATGCAAGGAAAAAATGACCTTCAAATGATATGAATAGGAAATGAGGTCAAATATTATTTCTTGATACGGAATTTACGAAATGTAGGTACTAGAATTCACTGAGAGTTAACGTTCCTTTGCATTATTAAAGAAAAATGCAGGAACTTCTGTGTAGGTTTTTTCCTTATTTATGGTGGGTTGTACTTTACTCTGACAAGTCTAATTTCAAAGCACGATGGACTATACCATTTATTTGCTTAGCAGGTTTTGTGTAACAACGATGTTCCTTATTAAAGAGCTCATGTGAATACCAACAGCTAGACATAATCAGATTGAAAATATAGCACGGTGAAGATATAACAAAATGAATTATTATCAATAAAAAAAAAAAAACTTTCATACATATCGTCCTTTTCACTCAAAACAACGAAGCGCTAAGCTACAAACTAGGACGAGGCAACATGTTTAAATTCTACGTCCAATCATATTTCCGCCCTAGGATCTCTCAGTCTCGGAAGGTTACCAAAGTTTCCACTAACTTCGTAATAAGGGTAACTTACTTTAACGCTTCATTCATGTCTCAGAATACGATAAGTTTGATGTGATGAGAGGTACTTAAGTTCACACACACACACACACACACACACACAGGCACGCGCGCGCGCAAACTAAGCAATGTTGTCCTTTCGCTAAGAACATATTTTGTTATATGACTTGCTTTTAACAAATATTTTTGTGTTTTGAAACCTTCGAACTGGTTGTAAATAATTTTAAATAGGTTGTTAGAGTAACTGACTTTCCTGTATTTCAATGGCCATTGTCTAACTGCTTATTTTTTTTTTTTTTTTCTTATATTTTAATTTGAATGTACTGTAAACTTGGTGCGCTGGTCAATAAACAGCTCTTGATAAGGGCCAGTGGAGGCCGAAACTGTTGAGCTAAAAGGAATTTCTGCTTTTTCTTTCCCCTGTGGACTACAACCTCATATGTATATGTGTGTTTGTGTTCATATTTGTATTACACATTAGTGAATTTCATTCACGTTTTTCTTATTCTCATCAGGTCGATACACTATAGTTGTGGCCATCTGGGGAACCCCTTCACGTTTTTCTTCTCATCAGGTCGATACACTATAGTTGTGGCCATATGGGGAACCCCTTCACGTTTTTCTTATTCTCATCAGGTCGATACACTATAGTTGTGGCCATCGGGGGAACCCCTTCAAATGAACCCCCAAACCAACGAATGACGCCGTTCTAGGTCAAGGCAAGATGCCAGATTTTAACACCGGTTATTAGCGTTGTACAGCTAAACCAAGTACACTTAATGACTACATATATTAAGTAAGCTATACTTGTACCATTACAACAAAAATGAAGAGCTTCATGACGGTTCTGCAATATAATGACTCATTCAGTTATTTTTTGACGATTTCGTGATACATCAATATATCAATATTGAAAACTAATTCCAGAATGTAACCAGGAAATCGCGTCCAAACTTCCGATTAAAATCTGTAACTTGTTTTTCCACATTTAATTTGTTTTTTCTTTAGTCTATATTTATATTATCAAACCGAGAATCTGATGATGACTCACTTTTGTCTAGTTCTCATCTGGCAAAAGCAGCCAGTCTTCCAATTTGTAAGTGAAGAATGGTCGCTATACTCTCTGTCTCGTTCCACTGGAAATGGCAGCTATAACTAAACCTACAGCGATCCTATAACACTTTACACGGTTCGCTCACTTGTCTGGTAGAAATGTCTATACCAATTAAAACGCGGTTTAGTATTTCGCTTTTGTTTTGTGAAAGCTGACCATTGCTAAATAATACTTTCTCTTCTACTCATGCGCGGTAGGAAGAGTGAAGTACCACTTTGGCCGCTCTGCTTTTCCGTTTATTTCCTGACTAGATTCAAAGTCTGTTGTGATAAGAGCATAAAAAAAGTCTGGGGAAATCCAGACAATAAGAGGTCATTGTGGTTATACAGAATCTTTATAACAGATATTGAGCTAAACGTAAAAACCCATCGTAATGTTACAGTTCCATGTTGTTTCTCTCTCTCTCTTCCTCTCTCTCTCTCTCACACACACACACACAAACACAAACACACATACATCCCACATACACTTGCTTACCAGGCACATACATATTAACTCACGCGTGTGGTATATATAAAACGAACCTGTACAAGCTCAACGTCACCCCGGGTGACCTATCGTGTGTGGGTTCGATTCATATCTCTGGAATCTATACATTTCCTACGAAATCGTGGATAAGTTATTGTGATTATTACAAATCCAGGTACTCATCATTTGCGCTTCAACCAAATTCAATGAACGTGAAGTCAGTTATTAAAAACTAAAATTCAGACGACATTACGAACGAGGAACAGAAATTTACTTCATCTTTGCAAAAATGAATAGATGAGATTAGGCTTCTATTATCTCTCGCGGTGGTGGGGTAGGAAAACGCTTCACTGACGCTCCCTGATTTGAATGTCTTCCTGGGTTCGCGCCCAGGGCCAAGCAAATCTATTATCGAGAAAAAAATTCCCCTTCGGATAAGCATATATGAAAATATATTAATTCCGAGGTAGAGCGAATTAGATATTAAAGGACATTATAGCTCGATGTATATATATGAATCACAGTAATGTGATATGACTTATACATATATAATATATATATATATATATATATATATATATATATATATATATATATATATATATATATTATATATATATAAAGGTTTTTTTGCCACGAAGGAAAAAAAAGAAAAAGCGACATAGCCAAGTACTTTCGGTCCTGTTCGGACCCTTTACTGAGGCAAACTGATTTTACAAAGAACAACATAGTCAAAAGAAGGCTTAATATACAAACTGACACTACCAGATTAGCCATAAGGGCGATTTTCACTCTACAGAAAGGAGGAGCCGCCAGAGGCTAGCCACACCTTGAAGGATACTCGCAGTAAACAAGTGATTCTTCCAGAAAACAGTACATTACGAAAAAAACACGGGAGCATATACAATTTAATATCATGAATTTTTACACAAATTTTCCCAACAAAAATTATTATTAATGAAAAGACGAAAGAAAATATAAATATATATATATCGAGCAAGAGAAAGAGGGAGAGAGAATATCGAACCAGAGAGAGAGAGAGAGAGAGAGAGAGAGAGAGAGAGAGAGAGAGAGAGAGAGAAATAACTATATACATGTGGGACTAATTTATTAGTTGTTCATTTATTTTGAGGTCCTTCATAAACATCTTACAAATATATGGGTCCAAATGGTACATTCCCAGTCTAAGATTTAGGTTGTTTTTATTAGTGATTTGTATAATTGCCAATTCCAGTAAATTTCTTGAAACATAATCACCCCAATTAATACAATGAGATTTTTCACTCAGATGGATAAACAGTGCATTTGAAGTCTGGGCTTTTCTAACTGAATACAGATGTTGCTTTATACGTACACATAAATTTTTACTTGACTGACCAACGTAAAACGAAGGGCAATCATTACAAGGAATTTTTTAACTGATATTGTTATTTGTTATGGGACTATTCTTAATTAGCATATCTTTAATGGTATTGTTATAAGAGAACACTACATTAACATTAAACAATTTCAATATTGATTTTATGGTTTCAAATCCACGAAAATAAGGTAAGCTAAGTACATTTTTAGGCATTTCTTTTTCATTAATAGCAACATTATCAAACTTTTTGTGAGCTTTTTGATAACATAAATCAATTAAATGAGGTGGGTAGCAGAGATCGTTTCCTATCTTTTTTATGTATTCTATTTCTTGGTCCAGATATTGTGGACTCGTGATACGCAAAGTGCGTAGGAACATAGAAGAAAAAATTGAAATTTTAATATTAAGATGGTGGCCAGAATAAAAAAGTACATATGTTAAATCATTAGTGGGTTTTCTATAGATACTGAATTTGCATTGGAAAGATTCTCTATGTATTAATACATCTAGGAAAGGGATGACATTGTTATTTTAAATTTCAACAGTGAATTTTATGGATGGCACTAAATTATTCAATTTAGACAGTAAATCATTTACATCGATACCACAAGGTAAGACTTCTAAGATATCATCAACATATCGGTACCATTTTAAGGGGATAAGTGTGATATTCGGGAGGTGTTGTCTCTCAAAAAATTCCATATATAAGTTTGAAAGGAGAGGTGATAAAGGGTTACCCATGGCCATACCAAATATTTGTTGGTAATATTCTCCATTAAAAATAAATCTGCAATCACAAATACATAACTTAATTAAGGAAATTATGTGACTAACAGACATAGGCAATTCATGCAGTACAAGTTCATTACTTAAATATTCTAGCACAGAGTCAATAGGGACTTGTAAACAAAGAACATACATCAAAACTGACAAAAATATTGCTAGGGCTTAGTACAATGTTATTTAATTTTTCCACAAGATCAAGAGAATTCCGGATGTGTTGGATATTCTCTCTCCCTCTTTCTCTTGCTCGATATATATATATTTAAATTTTCTTTCATCTTTTCATTAATAATAATTTTTGTTGGGAAAATTTGTGTAAAAATTCATGATATTAAATTGTATATTCTCCCGTGTTTTTTTCGAAATGTACTGTTTTCTGGAAGAATCAATTGTTTACTGCGGGTATCCTTCAAGGTGTGGCTAGCCTCTGGCGGCTCCCCCTTTCTGTAGAGTGAAAATCGCCCTTATGGCTAATCTGGTAGTGTCAGTTTGTATATTAAGCCTTCTTTTGACTATGTTGTTCTTTGTAAAATCAGTTTGCCTCAGTAAAGGGTCCGAACAGGACCGAAATTATTTGGCTATCTCACTTTTTCATTTTTTTCCTTCATGGCAAAAAACCTTTAATTATACATAGCATCACGTTTTATATACTTCGTGATCAAGTTATTCATATATATATATATATATATAATATATATATATATATATATATGTGGATACATAGATAGTATATATTATATATATATATATATATATAGATATATATATAGATATATATATATATATATATATATATATATATATATATATATGTATACATATATATATAATATATATATATTACTATATATATATATATGATATATATATATCTATATATATATATATATATCTGATACTATCTATATCTATATATATATATATATATATATATATATATATATATATATATATATATATCTATATGATATATCTATATATATATCATATCTATATATATCATATTATATATAATAATATATATATGTATATATATTATATATATATGAATATATCTCTATATATATCTATATATATATATTAATATATATCATATATATTATATATATAGAAGATATAGATATGCATACATATATATATATAATATTATATATAAAAATTTAGATGATATATATATAGATATATAGATATAGATTAATAATATAGAGAGATATAATATATGTATAACAAAAAATATATATGATTAATATAGATATATATATATTATAATATATATATATATATATATTATGTATACATAATAATATACATATATTATATATATATATATTAGATATATTATATAGATAATATGAAGATATATATATATAGAGATAGATATCCATATATATATATAGAATATAGAGAGTGTATGTATAGTATATTATATATAATATAACTATATATAGATATAATATATAGATATAATGTATGCAGATATATAGATATAGATAATAATATATATATAATATAGATATATATATAGATAGATTATAGATATAGCATTATTATATATAGATATATATATATATATAGTATAGAGAATATATATATATATATCTATAGAATCAGAGATAGATATTATAGATATAGAGATATATATAGATACTCACTCACACACACACACACACACATATATGTATATATCATATATATATATCTATATATATATATATATATGTATCTATATATATATATATATATCTATATATATAAAGCACTTAATTGTATTCCACATATGGAAAATTTACATTTCTATTTTACCTATGTAGACTGCAGTTAAAATGCAACTGTACCTTTGAATTGAATTGCAAATGCTTCTGTAATAAGTGTAAGTGCAATACTGCAAAAAATTAATCACAACCCGGGTGAAACAAAGGAGGTAGCAGTTTCCAAGACAATATAAATTTCATTGGAATGATAAAACCATTGCTTATTATGGGGGAATTGTTTCGTTTGCTACTACTGTTGGGCAACAAGTGGATACTGTAGGGAAAAGAACGGAAAAATATAGAACATGAAACGAGTAACACGAGTTAAGTCTGAATGGTTTTAAGATATTTGGGAAAACTATTTGAAACTAGCTTGTACCTCTGGCAAAAGAAACACCTTCTTTGTCTAAGTGGAACGTTTATCAGACAATCATTGATAAGAATCAAACACCGTAGTTCACTAGGTAACAAAGAAAGAAAATTCTTTCTAATTTTTTGGTATAAACTGACAGGGTAAGGTAATGAAGACTTCAAAATTGCTGGCCTCGTGTTCAGTATTCTTTTCTCTGGTTTAATTTTCCTCAAAGAGTCATTCCAATTTCCTTGCTTGCAAATAATTTTTAACACTGTAAATGTGATTTGGAATTTGGCTTATCATGAATCAAATGCATTTTCATAAATACTGCTATTAAAGCAATATTATTTACGAAAGTAATTTACAATTATATGTTTTCATTTATGCTTTGCTTAAAACATTAATATTATGTCTGTGAAAATGACTGAAAATGACAGATACTAATAGTGTCTAATCCATAGTTTCCGAGGTCTCAAAGGTGGATAGCGACACTCCCAATGCCCTTTAAGTCCAGGTTCAGCCGCGAAAGTAAATGGTGGTGAGAAGAGATGGGAAGGGGCGACATATACAAATAACAAAAAATGACAGAAATTAGTGTCTCAGCCATAGTTTTTGATGTTGCTAAGATGAATAGTGACACTCCCATTGCCTTTCAATTTCAAGTTCAGCCCCAGTGGGGTGGGGTGAGAAGGTAGTGGGAAAGGAGTGACATGTAAAAATAACTGAAAAATGCAGATATTAGTGTCTAATCCATAGTTTTCAAGGTTGCTGAGATGAATAGTGACATTCACGATGCCCTGTAAGTCCACGCTCAGCCCCAATAAGAAGGGGATTGAGAAGGAGTGGGAGGGGGTTGACATAGAAATAACCAGAAACGACAGATATTAGTGTCAGGTACATAGTTTTTGAGGACACTGAAATGAATATTGTCTCTCTCGATTCCCTTGAAGTCTCAGTTCAGCTCTGGTAGCAAGGGGTGGTGTGAAGGGGTGAAAAGAGGATGACATGTAAAAATAACCAAAAAAGGCAGATTTTAATATCTAATTTATAGTTTTCAAGGTCACTGAGATGAATAGTGACACTCCTGATGTCCTTTATATCTAAGTTCAGCCCCAATATAGGAAGATAGGGTGGGAAGGTGTTGACATGCAAAAAACTACAGATAGCAGTGTCTAATTCACAGTTTTTATGGTCGCTGAGATGAATAGTGACACTCCTGATGCCCGCCAAGTCCAAGTTCAGCCTTGATAGGAAGTGGTGGAGGGTAGTTGGGTGGGGAGTGGGGATGGCTGATGAGAAGGAGTAAAAATAAAATGTAAAAAATAATAGATGTGTGTCGAATCCATAGCCATGATGTCGCTGGGATGAATAGAACCATTCCCAATGGCCTTCAAGTCCAAGTTCATCCCCAGTAGGAATGGGGGTGAGAAGTAGTGATATATGAAATGTCAAAAATGCCAGCCAATGTAATTGAAGCAACTTAACAGGAATAAGAGAGAGAGAGAGTTTATCAGTTGTCATTTAAGAGTATTCCTGGGCAGGGCTGGATTGTTCAGCTAGTTTATTATATATATATATATATATATATATATATCTATATATATATATATATATATATATATATATATATATATATATATATATATCATATAAAAAGAGGGATGTAGCCTATTTATAATATATTTAAGACACTGTTGTAAGGTGATGTGCTGTGACATTTCTTAGAATGTAGGGAGTCATCAATTTAATATCCCATGGAGACACAGTGTGGTCCAAGTGACAAGACATCTTAGCTGATGATTTTATAGGGTGGCGTGATATCAAAGTTGCTGTCTAAGCAGATCAGCGCCATGTCCTGTCACTATGGGCGGTTGCAGAGGTGCCTTCTAAAACTGCTTAGAGGCAGTTCCTGGGGCGTGAACAATGTGTGTGAGTTCGTGCGTATGAGGGAGTCTTTTCCCTACATAACGAGATAGTAAGGTAACCAAGAGGGGAGATCTGTACAAGAGAGGCGAAGTCTTCGAACAGTACTTTTTGTAAAGTGTGTGTGAATACTGTATTGAAAGGGTAAGCATACTTATTTTTTAGCTAAAGGTGTGGCTTGATTGTATTTGAATATTTATTTCAAAGATGTTCTATTTCATATGATCTTTTGATTTTAATTTATAATCTTTTGCTTATCGATATGTTCTTTTGTCTTTTTATAGGCGATTCTGAGAAAGGAGTACTGAATATGGTGACTTAATTGAAATGGGAACTTGACTAATGTTCCATGGTGTACTAGACTGTTGTGACTTTTCCAGTTTCATGGCTAAGATAATGTTGATTATTGTAGTAGAAATATGGAGTGGGTTATCTGAGGTCAACCTTTCATTTAATTTAGCTAATACTTTGCTCTTAAATAAATGTATTTTTGTAGTTCACGAGTCTGATTTAATGGCCTTAGGTAATGGAGAGGGGGGGGGGGGGGGGGCGAAGTGTTGTGGGGAGAGAGAGAGAGAGAGAGAGAGAGAGAGAGAGAGAGAGAGGTGGTTATTAGTGTTGGAGTGAAAGGAAATGGGTGTTACCAGTGCCTTAGACGCATGGTTCTTTGCTACCTATTTAACATAGAAGTACCAAGATAAAAATCACGGTTAAAAGTTGGTGGCTAGCGGTGTTTGAACCGTTGTTACGCCTTTTGTGAGATTAATAGCAGCTTTAAGAAGATTTTTTGAGAGATTGGTTGCGGAAATGGGCTAAGATTTCATATGCTAGGTGACAGGTGATAAGAATTATTGAGCCATCAGTCTGGTACTGGAAGGAAGAAATTCAATTATGGTCAGCATTTTCACCTGCCGTGATACGCCTTCAAGGATGTCTCACTCAGTTGATATCTGGGAATGCGTGTGTTTACTAAGTGCTCGCTGTTCGAGTATCTGGTCATTCTTACACACGCAAGTATGTGTGTGTTTGCGGATTTATTCATTCACAAAAGTCTGTATTATGATCTTTCATTGATGACGTGAGTCTTACATTTTTTTTAGGCCCTAGTGTTTTTTTTCTCTCTAACTTTGTGTATGAATCATTTTTGGAGTTAAAGAGGCAGTTCAGATTACCATATTTTTTCCCCATAGGAGCAGAACGTGATAAATTTCTTGGCACATGCTTAGAAGCGACGCATTCATCCTTTTTTTAATACATACGTATGCATTTGAAGGTTTTCATACATGCAACTTTTTCTTTGTGCCGGGTTTAGAGGGTGAGTTTGGCCTTGAAAAGAAAAGTTCAATGCCATGCCATCAGCTGATAGCCACTGAGAGATCATGTGATATGCCCGTAGGATTTCTTTTAAAATGATTTTTGTTCTTTCTTTGCGTAAAAGAAAATGCATATAAATGTGGTGCAAGATTTCCTTGCGCTTTGGAGGATGCCTTTACGCAATGGTAGAGGACGTGATTATAACTGGGGATATGGAGATATTTTAGAATGGGGGTGTGTTTGGTGATGCTATTGGTGATGCTATTGGTGATGTTAATGGTGATGATACTGAGTTCTGGCGAATGGCAATATTAAGCTCATACTGGTGATACTTGAGATATTTTACATAGATATCTACGGAGAATTATTACAGAGAATTATTACAGGAGATATTTATGGGGATTTTATTGGAGTTCATGGTGGTGATAATTTTGGTGAATGTGACAGTGATTTATGGGTGGTGATAGTTGGTGGATATGGGCGGTGATATTGAGACTAACAATTGAGGTAGATGTAATGAGAACTAAGGGTGGTGATGTTTGTGAATATGGGGAGGTACTAACCACAGATATAATGGTTTTTATCAGAGGATATTGTAATAATGCCCATTTCAAGACTATGGTAAAAGTCAAATTGAGGAAACCTACCGGTCTTCTTTTGCCCGGGTGTTTTTTTTTTTTTTTTTTTTTTTTTGCTGTGATAGCCCTATAGTTTTCTTCTTTTTTGGGAGGTTCAGTAGATAATTGCTTGAAGTCTATGTGAGTCACAGATGTTACGGGTGTCACGGGAATAGTCAACAGTGCCATTGACTTTTCTTTTCCCCTTTAGGACGTTAGCCATCGCTAACGTAAGTTTTTTTTTTTTTTATCATGGGCGAATTTGAATTTATTTTTCTCTCCGAACAGTTTTGTGTAGATTTTTAATATCTCAGTTCATGACTTGGAATCATTGTTCGGGAATGCGTTCATAATTTCAGCTGTTTGATGCTGCAGAGAGATTCAGGGGAGAGTGTTTGCATTTTTGGATGTGTACATAATGGCATTACATTTTTTTTTCTCTGGATATTTGCGTTCTGGAAATTGTTGGCCTCTTACACAATTGTGTTAGTGGCAACTTTGCCAGAGATAGGAAACTTGATTAAGTTTCTGGTGGCCTGTGCCGAGGTGAATATGGGGAAGCCTTTGTTTAGACACTTTGGATTTGTAGTTTTGTTGTAATGAGTTATGGCACACTAATGATTTTTTTTAGAATTCTTTGGCAATTTTTTTTTACCAAGTTTTTGCCCTTCTCAGCAGTTATGCTAAACAGAGAGTTTGTAGTTTTTTGACAGTAACATTGAGCTCCTTAGAGAGGCTTTTCGAGGTTATTTTACTGGAGAATTGGAGATATAATATATTGGCCTTGTGATATTTTATTTTGTTGGAGATAGTCCAGAGTTTAGGCCCATGGTGGTAAGAGCTATGTTTTTAGTCCAATTATTTTTTGCAGTCTATTTGTACAAATGGAAACTCTTTGTGAGAGAAGATATGTGGCAATATTTTCAACAAGTGTATCAGCTAGATGCTTTGAGTGCATTTTTCAGGGACAAGAGTTTCTTTTTTTAATTAATTTTCCTGCTTGGAGGGTGTAATAATGTTTTTTTTTTTTTTGGATACTTGGTTTTTTATACCCACAATGTGGTTATTAGGTGGAAAAAATGGAGGGGGAAATATTTGCCTTGCGGTTTTGGGTATTATTTTATTCAATATGTGATATTGGTGGGGTGATTTTTTTTTTATATTATGTACTGAAGGAATTTTTTTTTTTGGAGGGTGCTGAGTTTTTCTTTTGTGGCTATAATCTTTGGAGTGCTGGATTTTTTTTTTTTTTTGTGGCTATGATTTTTGGAGCTGAATTTCTGTAGTTTTACAAGCTAAAGAGGGGTACTGTACTTCCTTTTGGTATTGTGACTAATGGGGGCAAGTGACACTACTTCAGTGTGGTTTTATGGAGATGTTGCATTTTTTATATTCACCAGTGGTTATTTTTAGCAATCTATAATTATTGAATTTGGTTTTATATACATGGAGTAATGTCATGAAGGAGTTATGTCTTTTAAAGACAATTTTTGGGCACCTTGGTGATATCCTGGAGATAATTTTGTGAAATGTGGTTATATAGTGTCAGTATAGAATTTTTGGAGAATATTTGGAGAATAATGGTGTTATTATAAAATGTTTGGAGAATAATGGTTTTCTGAAGTTGCAAGTCTGACTAGACAAATCTGTAGTGCTGTTCGAAGCACCTGAGGTGTTCACTGGTGGATTTTTGCTGATATTGCTGTGATGAGTCCGGTTGCTGACTTTTTTCCTTTGGAGTTGATTACCCAGAGTTTTGCACTATTTTCCGAGATGTACTATGTATGGGGTTGTTTCGGGTCGTTTCTGGCCGATGAGATATGTTATGGTAGCAAATTCCGTAACGATACATACTGCATTTATGAAGGAAAATGTTGGAATATATATATGTTTGTTCTTCTTTTATGTGCGCTTTGTGATGGGGACAGTTCACTAATTATTATTTTTTTCTTTTTTTTCACTTCCTACGAGATTTGTCGTAATTGGGGTTAAGCTTATATAGCATTTCTATTTTAGACAGGAGATATAATTTGTCCGGGTATGTGAATTAGATTTTAAAAAGCCAACTAATCGTAAGAAACCCATTAACTATTGGGTCTTTATTTAGATATAAAGAAAAACTGAGCCCTCTTCTGACTTCCAATACGGTCTATTTATTTTCGTGTCCCAAATGTTGTTTGAGAAATTATGTCGGGGGCCTCACGTAGGCTTCTTAAAGTCCGCATTGATTGCCACAGGGGGGTGAGTTATAGAACAGGTGGCCGGTTGTCTTCACCAGAATTCTCGAACATTCGAGAACATTAAAAAAAATGCAAATTCAATATAGAACACAAACACTTCAAAATCATTACATGGGCTTCTTCTCCACAAGAGCTTGCTGTCTTCGAATTGCTTCCCATAAAAACAATCGTTCCAAAATTAAACAAACTACCGCTACCCCTCTTTACCTGGCATAACAATGTTTACTTGGAACCTTTCCTTCTTCTTCTGGCCACTCGTCTTCTTCCTTTCACTCGGGATGGTAATTTTCTTAGCATTGTAGTAGGTTTTCTATGAATTTTAAATGTATGTTATTTATGAGGATGAGTCTTTTTATTATATTTATGTGTATTAATCCTTTTTACAGCCGTGATGATGGGGCTGGACACCGAAACGTCGCTTAATAAAGCCTTTTAAATTACCTGAGACGTCTCCCTTGCTTCCTTGAGTATATATATATATAATATATATATATATATATAAATTATATATATATATATATATATATATGATATATATATATATATATATATATATATATATATAGATAATATATATATATATATATATATATATATATATATATATATATATATATATATATATATTACATGTCCTACGCATTTATTTTGTTTTTCAACAAAACAGTTGTTGTTTTTAGCTGATGTTGTGGATAGTGTTTAAGACCAAAACCAAAATCTCCAGGTAAATGAAGGTGCAGATGGAGCGGTGGCTGTTAACGTTAATTGAACGTCCTGTAGTTTATCATCCGGTTAAGATTCTCAAAAATGTTTCCACTTTTAGAGTTGAGAAGAAACACCGAGGGAAAGAAAGCTTTGCTTGGAATACGGGGAGGGGAGACGGACCTAAAAACATAAAAAAAACAAAAACAGAACCGTATGTGGAGATTTTAGACTATAGTACGTACACAAACATGCATTAATATGGCTGATAATGTTTTTGATCGAGCTGCTTTGGTCATATATTCAAAGCTATCCCTGATCATAGAATGCATTGTTATATATGCAAAAAAACAAAAAAAAAAAAAAAAAAAAAAAAAAAAAAAAAAAAAAAGTTGATCTACCTAAGGATAATCACACAGCATAAGAACAAATTGCTTAAGATTTGCAGTTGAGGTCAGTGAAATATCGTATCGGTGCAGTTTAATATTTCCCTGACGAACTGATAATTAGCTTATATATATATATATATATATATATATATATTATCATATATATATATATATTATATAATTATATATCTATATATATATATCTATATATATATCTATATAATAATCGACGGCTATAAATTACTAAAAAATGATTCAAAAGGAATTCTTTTCACAAACGATAATCGATAAGTTGTTTTTTGCTATTGTCTCAGGGAGCAATTTTCGTTGTTTGAGTAATAAAAATTTCCCTTTCTTTTATGTTCACATTTTGCATTTTGAATAAACAAATTTTCAAGATTTTCAAATGACTCCCTTCCACATAATAAATTCATCCACCTCCAAATTATTCGTATTGATCATGGCAACTTTCACACATTTTCGCCGAGAATCTTTGCACATGAATATTCTAGAGTACTGCTGCTGGTGGAAGCATTTTGGAAGCATTTTGGAATGGTTATCGCTGTTAGATCCCCATATGCTTAAAACATGAGCACCTTCTGGCGCCGTTGAATTTGAAAACTTGAATATTCATATAAAAAGTTATTGCTCAAAGACATTTATTAGCATTCTATGACATTAACTAGTCTACGTCAGGACGTGCAGCTGGCCAAATTGAGTTTGCCCACATAAATAAAAATCTTACTAAGAAAGGAGGTTAAATATATAATGTAATATTCTAGAGACCGCTAAAATATGCAAAGACTTTCAATTTTTGTGTTCGAGCACCACTGATAGAACCTTAATTAAAAACAACCAGACATACATCAGCGGGATAGTGTACACAATTTCTTTTGGATATAATAAATTTTATATTAGATAATCAGCAAAATCTGTTGATAAAAGAATAACAGCAGATTAAGAGTAGTATTGCTACGGATCAGAAAAGTAATTCAGTTAGTAACAACATCAGAGCGTGTTATTATTCAACCCAATTATCAAAAGAAAAATTTCTATTCAGAAAAATTAATTTCATTAAGAGAAATTAAACTGAAATACCCTATATTAAATAAAGTGAGAACAATAACTTTAGTTCCAGCACAGATTTAGATAAAGACCGACCTCCTCTTTCTCCATAAAATGAAAAACCCTTACAAAATTTCCCATATTTACTTTTTCTTATATTATGCAAATGTCTCTTTAACCGATTAGTCAGTCAAGTTCCCGGAAGGTATATCTTTATATATATATATATATATATGATATATATATATATATATATATATATATATATATATATATATATATATACAATAGTAGGTCTTTTGGTGCACCAACCAGAATTCCAACCAAGATCAGGTTTAGAAACAAGGATAGAGACTCTGACCCCCCGGATATCATGAAAGTCGTCAGTTGTTAAGCCTGTTGAATTCAAGTTCTGTACTCCGAATGGCAATTAATTCATTTCCACCATAACAGCTGACGAGAAAGTTTCCAAGTTATTCTCAGTGTGGATATATACTTCACACACACAAACGCACACACATACACACACATGTATATATGCAAATAATTAACAATTTACTGTTTTGAAAAACATTCAACATAATTTATATTGAAGCCCCAACGAACACCTTGTTTGACTATTTTCTTCAAGTAATAATACAGTTTCCGCAGCCTTGATGATCAACGACACGTGCTCAGTATTTTGTGAAATATATAACAGAACCATAACTCATAGCTACATGGAACTTTTTCATTCTTTTTAGTTACGTAAAGCAACAAATATTACGACAGTCACTCAACTGCTCGTAGAATTCTAGCACGGAGAAGGAAGAAAGGGTCTGGAAGTGTCTGACAGACTCGACAACATTGAAAACAGG
>NC_087208.1:87756451-87771451 GCF_015104395.2 Macrobrachium nipponense
CCAAGAGAATCTCCAAATTTTTAAAACGTCCTGCAGGGATCAGGTCAGGAAACCTCCAAGATAAGGAGCCGAAAGCATACTCCTTTTCATCCTCAGCCAACGGTCCCCCCACCACCAAAAAAAAGTGAGGCAACGACCCGCAAATCACCAAACAAGCATCCGGCCGAATAAATACATGAAAAGAGAAAAAAACAACTCTCATAGGCGAGGTACCACTTAAATAATAACCAACCTTCGGTGGAGCGAGAAAAAACCTTAACCAGTCTTTTTTTTTTTGTGGCAATAAACAAATTAAATTGAAAGTAACTGAATGAAATTTACTTTACAGGCCTCGAATGAAAATTAAGCATATTATTACAATATATATATATATATATATATATATATGCATATATATATATATATATATATAATATATATATATATATATATATATATATATATATAATGACAGCGGGCAGACAGCTACACATTCCAACAGGGGTTCCAGCAAGACAACAGCTTACAATTACAAGGATAAGCTTCAAGATTTTATGTTGTCCAATGTAATCTATAAATATGAATGCCCAAGATGCCTTGGTACTTATATTGGCTCAACACGGAGATTGTTGCAAGTCCGTTATTATAGTCACATGGACTCAGCTATAGGACGGGATCCAGGATATCGAATCCCGAACTCTCGAGTATTCGAACACATGCCTCAAAATGCAAGATTCCTATGGAAAAAAAAAAAACACATTTTTCTATCCTTACCTCAACAACCCAAGCATCCTTTCTAACAACACTTGAGTCACTTTACATTAAACACCTATCGCCTAATTTAAACAATTACGTCTCTGCCACTCCCCTTTCGTTGGCCTGAAGTGTAGTTTGGTCGGTCCTCACGTTTCTAGTCATTCTGCTCTTGTTCTCTGAACTGATAGGTAGTCTTAATACTTATAAGCTTATTTTAATAATTCATATTTTTGGATTGTTTCTTTTACTTTATTTTACTGTTTTTTAAAAAAGATAAATTTTTATTCCAGACTGATGATGTGCCAATGTTTTGTGGGGCACGAAACGTCTCTAATAAACTAATCATGTAAGCTGTGTCTTGCTGGAACCCCTGTTGGAATATATATATATATATAAACTAATGTATATTTCAATAAATTAGCCACTTCCGTACTCGAGGTAGCAACCACAAACTGCTGCTGGTGCGTCCTCTATGTGTAAAATTCATAGATCTGTTATATTTAGTTATATTCCGTGATAGGGCCAACGTCCATCGTGAAGGTGGGCGATATGGGTGATGACAACCGAATGCCAATATTTATGCAGTTGCAAATTATGTTTATAAGTAAATCTTTTTTTAGATACTAACGCAAAATGAAAGATTCAGATCCTTTCACCATATTCAGTGGAAAGACAGAAAGAAAGAAGCAGAGAAAAATTTTAATAATAGCACAGGACAAGGACAAAAAAATTGATAGGAGAGAGAGAGAGAGAGAGAGAGAGAGAGAGAGAGAGAGAGAGAGAGAGAGATAGGAGGAGGGAGGGAGAGAAGGGGAGAGAGAAGAGAGAGGAGGAGAGAGAGGGGAGAAGAGACCCGGGGAGGATTTAGGTGAAAGCGGGTTTGTCTGGGTAAGTGGTCGTCTAATAGGCGTAACTAGTGAATGATTTTTTTCACTATGTATTGTTTAGCTGTTTTGCTGGTAGTGAGGTTACAGCAGCGAAAAAGCGCCGAGAATTGAATAGTCCTGTACCTTCCAATTGTGATTATTGTTAATGAAGAATGTCATGGTCATGAAGACTATTAATCCACAAACAATATCATGGTGTTGACACTTTTCAAATTAACATAACAGTCTATATCAAAGGTTCAAGGATGACGCTACCCATACCTGTGGCAAAAGGTATACCTTTTGAATGAGGTGACAGGGTCACGCACAAATGACAGTGACCTGCCCCGCCCCCTAGCATTTACTGCTGCTGACTTTAGCCACTTACACTGGCCATTTGATACCCCGAAAAAGTTGTAAAACAAGAATCCTGTCATCGACATCTGTAAACGTAACGTCATATTGACGGAGTTCTTTACCATTATTCATTTATTTCAATTGTCAGCACAGCAAACAAGTGTTATATGATCTGTGTTAATATTGCTTGATCAACCTCAAACGCGAGTGAACTGAAAATTTCACCACCACAAACGATCACTTCTTAATGATATTAAAATATGGAGACTTTACTCTATGGTCAAGAAAAATGCCTACTTCCCGTGGCTCTTCCTTCCTGTTCCCCTACGCCCTTACGTTGCAACATCTGTTGGGCATTTCATTAGTTACCTGTTCAACTGCTTCAGTGTTTCATAGTCAGTGAATTCGTGTTCACTCTCTCGATGTCTAAGGGACTTTTGTGCGCGATAGTACATTCGTGGACAGTAATTTCAAGAATGGGATTAGATTTTAACAACCATCTTTGAAACAAATATTTAAACTAAGTTTGGACAAAGTGTTTTTTAACTAAGTTTTAGCTAAGAGTTTATGACAGACTCCTTTTCCGTGCCTGTCGTAAAGAGATACCAAAATTACTGAGGTCTAGAACCATTAGAATTATATTCTTAATGGTATCACTATTGAGTCAGTATTTCAAACTACACATTTCATGATGACAAAGGATATTTATGTGCTGCACTATCTCTATGATGCATTTCCTCCATCCTGTCGAAAAAATATCCTATTTCATTGTATAAATGAAAAATACCATTAAGTATCGATAATCCTTACACCATATCTCAGTAATTCATCTACACCTAAAACCCGGTGCAATTAATTTGAAATTTGACACTGCAATTGTACCGGTCATGAATTCTTGATTTAAAAGCATCCATAAGCAGGGGAACTTTAAAGTCCGGACTTTAATATTGACGCATCCTAAATATCAATCTGTATTTTAACAAAGAAATACAGCGTTGATGTTCACTCCAATTAATGCTCTTTATAATTCAAAAGCTTGGTTTGCCTAACATTAAAGCTGAACCCGTAACTCCCATCTTACTGAATTGTTATACAAGTTCGTTTACTCGGCAAGATAACATCATCAGCATTCATATCTTTACAGAAAGGACACCCAGATTTTCCTAACCAACAGTTGATTTTAATTACAAAGATTAAATAAGTGGATAAAAACAAATACACCAAACAAGTTCTTGATGTTCTAGTAGATTAATTCCAGGAAATTCTCGTTCCATTCACAATACACGTAGATTAGGAGCAATAACTTGTATTTCAGTTCTCGGAATTGACTTATATAGTTTTCTGCTCTCCTTACATATTTATTCAAAGTTTGAACAGAATAAAAATAACATTTGCATAAGGAGTTATGCCAATTATTCAGTTCCTCTTTGGGAGCATATGACTTTTAACGATTGCTCTTTTCCATTATAAAAAATTCTTGAAATGCAGCTATTATGATTTGCTCGTAATAAAGGTTATTAAATTAGAAACGGCCGTCGAATTCCGGATTTTTATTAAAACTTTCATAGGGATGAGGGAAGTCAATGGTAAAGGTTTCATAGCCCTAGATTTCATAGTCTGGGTGTGCATAGGGAACAAACAAACGACAGACACAGACAGAAATTACCTTTTATGTATATAGACAAGTTAGTAATAGCCACAATGCCCACTTAAAGTCTCAATTTCTTGACAGCTCTTGGATATGGAAGAGCATGAAGACATTCCAACGTAGCAGCCGGATTCAAAACCGCTTTCCCAGATATCAGAACGAGGTTACATTACCGACAAGCTTATCCAAATGTGTTAAGAAATCGAGAAGTATAGAAGCATTGTGGTTATTACAATTACACACGTGTCTAGCAAAAGTGACCATATATATACATATATATATATATATATATAGTATATATATATATATATATATATATATATATATATATATATATATATAGTATATATATATATATATATATATATATATATATATATATATAAATATGGCAAAAGTTACCATATATATATAGATATATATATATAGATATACATATATATATATATATATATATATATATATATATATATATATATTATATATATATATATATGGTACCGGGAACCAACCGAGGTCCCATAATCACAAAGAATTCAAGAAGCTAAGAGGGCATTCTGGCTATTACAGTTGCTTATGTATCTGGTAAAAAGTGATCAGTAGATTCTACACACATACACACACAAATTATATATATATATTATAATATATATATATATATATATATATCATATATATAATATATATATATATATATGTTATGTATATATATGTGTAGATATATGACATATATATTATATATAGACGATAGTATATAATATTATTATATAATAGTAGATATATATATAATTATTAGATAGCTAGATATATATATATATATATGATTTATATTATTTTATATATAATACTATACAAAATAATAAAATATATATATTATATCTAATACATAATATATATATATATATAATAAATATATAGAGATATAGTATATATATATATAGATATATGATATATATATAGATGATATGATATTATATAGAGATATATATATATATATACTATATTATATATATATAGATATATATATATGAGATATATAGATATTATATATAGATCTATAGAATATATTATATAGATATACCATAGAGATATATATATATATATATCTTATATAAGATATAGATATATATATAGATCTAGATATAATATAATATAATAGTATATATATATATATATATATATATATGATATAGGATATATATAGTATATATATATTATATATATATATATATATATATATATATAGATATATATATATATGATATATATATTATATATATATGATATATATAGTATATATATATATGAGATATAATATATATATATGATATATATATATGATATATATATATATCTATATATATATATATATATATATATATATATAATATATATATATATCATATATATATATAATATATATATATCTATATATATATATATAGAATATATATATATATATATATATATATATATATATATATATATATATATATATATATATATTACTATATATATATATATATATATATATGAGCATAGGTGTTCGTACTGCTTGACATATGGAGTTTCGCCACTCTAATTTGTTCAGTTGGACGTGACATTTTATCAAAATAGGTGTTGCTTTGACGCTTTCATACGGGCTTTTGGTGAGAACGGAATGCAGATGACGCCGGGCGATACATAGTTCATATTCATCAGGGGGCTGATGTTTTCATTCAAGTAATCCTTATGTATCTTTTCAGAACCTTGATCGTGTTAAGCCCTGTACTGGAAACCTAACGAGCATGCAAATTTCGGTAAAAAATGATGATAATTTTCATGAATGAACTGCAGAGTCAAAATTATCTAGTGTTGCCTTCAAATTCACTAGTCATCTCGGTAACAATACCGAAAACCGTAAGTTTGAATCCAACAGAGGCAGCTGCACTATAGGATTTCCTTTAGGTGAAGTTCTTCCACAGGCAGCGAAATCACTATTCCCGAATATTTTGCGGGTCTAAGTTGTCTGTAAAAAGAGTCACATGTTGGTAGGTGACAAAACCCTCTCTCTCTCTCTCTCTATACACACACGCACACCTCCCCCCGCCCCCCGCCCACACACGCATATATATATATATATATATATATATATATATATATATATATATATATATATATATATATATATATATTAAATCTGGTTTATATGGTATGTTTCATAATAAACCACTTTTCATTCAACCAGTAGTTATTTGATTGTCGTGGGTTATAACCTGGGTGGAAAAAGTTTAAAGGCCTGCAGCTTTATATCGCATATTGCCAGAAATTAAGCAGGTTAGTATGTTCTGCAGGTGGTTGTCTAACCAAATATCCCAATATAAATTTAACTGTAAAATGTAAATTTTTACCACTGAATACAGAAAAAAACCTTGATAAATTAACTTTAAAATAGAAATCCTGACGATCTGATACAGAAAAATAAAATTCAAAATATCTCTGAAATGTACATTATTTACAGATGTAGGGGCTGGAACAATACCCCCAGCTGTATAATGATTCCTATAACTGTATCAAGGTTTTTCTTTTCAGGATTTTCGATTTATCTTTGTATGACGATGCACATGTCTATTAATAATACTTACAGAAACACAAGGTTAAAGATAAATAGCATATCTAAAAACAGAAATAAAACATCTAAAATTTTTAGGTAGAAGATGAAGCAAACATAAAATAACTACGGTAACTGATGCACTGAATAGTATACAGCTAAAATGCACGTGAATAGAATGTGAAAAAAATAACGTTTGACATCTAACGTTTTTGAATGGGGTTTCTGTCGTTCTCTACGTATAAAATCCACCTGTTCAACTGCTGATGGTCATTTTAAGCACGAAGCATAAGAACCAGGCACCGAAGCAGAGGAACTGGGTACACCGTCGCATCCTTCACAGTAACCGATATCGGAAGGGAAGACATCGTTTCCCAATGTAGCCCTTTCTGGCCTCATGAAATCTCCGGCTGCTCAGCAAACATTGGATTTACCAGAATCAAATTTCATTCACAGATTTCAAAGTAATTTTTAATTGAGTTGTTAATGTATTCTAAATATTACTACATACATTCAAGTATTATACACAAACACATATAGATATATATGTATAGTATATATATATGTATATATATATATATATATATATATATATATATATATATATATATATATATATATATATATATATATATATATATAATATATATATATATATATATAGTGTCCAGAAGGAGTCCATGATACGAGATTTAAAAGGCCAAGTTTATTGCATACGATACGTTTCGCACATTCATATGTGAATAAAAATACAAAAACATTTTTATAGACAATCATATAAAATTACAAGGAATCCACAATTTTAAAAAATAAAGTCTATAAAAGATTAAAAAGAGCAGTAAATAAAAAGAGACTACTAAAAACACCAACCATCCATGATCAGAGGTGAAGATGGGATGAGTTACAGTTGGCAGAGAGAAGCGACGACAACTATGCCAGGTACAATGGTGACGAGAACAAATTACCGTTTAATGAGGCACCAGTCTTTTAATCTATAAAAAAAAAAACGAACTCCAGCGTTGTTAGTGGTCAGGATGTCTAACATAATCAATTATTGTGAAGTGTTCTTTTTGAATTTCAGTCTTTCATATTATAGAGTGGTTTCTGATATTGGAAAATTCTGGTTGTTTTATCCTCTGACCTGTACGGAAGCTAAAGCCTAAAAAAATGGCTACAATATCTGACCCTCAGCAACCTCCGAGTCGATCCAACGTAAGAGCCCGGACATCCAGGGCATGTGAATTTATAAATAACGTTTGGATCTCATGAAAGGCTGAAGGCGGTCTTTAAAGTTAAAAACGATCGAATAGTGCAAGGATTACTCGACACAAGCCTGACTCTAAGACAGGGAATTTCCTGTTCTATTATGCGAGTGAGGTTTAAGATAAATTTTGAATCGGACAAATACGGAACAGTAGCATAAAATATTTTCTTCGGTACATCAAAGGTAGTTGGTGATGGATGCCAAAGATTTGGAAAGTACCTTAATAGTGTTTTTTTGTACTATATCTTGTGGAAATGAATTGGCTTTGAAAAAGTTTACCAAGAAAGTAATTTCGTTATGAAATATTTCCCATGAGGAAGAATATTTTAGAGCTCTATTAATCAGCGTATAGATGGTGTTGAGTTTAAATGAGTATTGGCAAGAGCTATAAAAGTTATTGGTTATTCCCGTATAAGTCCGTTTTCTGTATACTGCCGTGGTGAATTCTGAATTGTTTAAGGTAACTAGAAACAACTCAGAATTCACCACGGTAGTATACAGAAAACGGACTTATACGGGAATAACCAATAACTTTTATAGCTCTTGCCAATACTCATTTAAACTTATCACCATCTATACGCTGATTAATAGAGCTCTAAAATATTCTTCCCTCATGGAAATATTTCATAACGAAATTACTTTCTTGGTAAACTTTTTCAAAGCCAATTCATCAACAAGATATAGTACAAAAAATCACTAACAAGGTACTTTCCAATTTTTGCATCCATCACCAACTACTTTTGATGTACCGAAGAAAATATTTCATGCTACTGATCGGTATTTGACTGATTCAAAATTTATCTTAAGCCTCACTCATATAATAGAACAGGAAATTCCCTGCCTTAGAGTCAGGCTTGTGTCGAGTAATCCTTGCACTATTCGATCATTTATAAACTTTAAAGATCGCTTTCAGCCCTTCATGAGATCCAACGTTATTTATAAATTCACATGCCCTGGATGTCTGGGCTATTACGTTGGATCGACTCGGAGGTTGCTGAGGGTCAGATATTGTAGCCATTTAGGCTTTATCTTCCGTACAGGTTAGAGGATAAAACAACCAGAATTTTCCAATATCAGAAACCAATCTATAATATGCAAGACTGAAATTCAAAAAGAACACTTTACAATAATTGATTATGTTAAACATCCTGACCAACTAGCAACGCTGGAGTCGTTATAGATTAAAGATTGGTGCCCTCATTAAACGGCAATTTGTCCTCGTCACCTTTGTACCTGGCATAGTTGTCGTTGCTTTCTCTCTGCCAACTGTAACTCATTCCATCTTCACCTCTGATCATGGACGGTTGGTGTTTTTAGTAGTCTCTCTTTTTATGTACTGCTCTTTTTAAATCTTTTTTATGACTTTATTTTTTAAAATTGTGAATTCCTTGTAATTTTATATGATTGTCTATAATATGTCTTTGTATTTTATTCACAGATGTATGTGCGAAACGTATCTTATGCAATAAACTTGGCCTTTTAAATCTCGTATCATGGACTCCTTCTGGACACTTTATAATTGAATGCTGAAGCACTATATATATATATATATATATATATATATATATATATATATATATATATATATATATATATATATATATATATATATATATATATATATATATAATATATAGTGCTTCAGCATTCAATTATAAAGTGTCCAGAAGGAGTCCATGATATGCGATTTAAAAGGCCAAGTTTATTGCATACGATACCTTGTTATATCTATATATATATATATATATATATATAATATATAGTATATATATATATATATATATATATATATATATATATATATATATATATATATATATATATATATATATATATATATATATATATATATATATATTATATATATATATATGTGTGTGTGTGTGTGTGTGTGTGTGTGTGGTGTGCGACAAGGAAACGGCCGTCCCTGCTGTAGGGTCAAGATCCAGAGATCCACATCAGACCTCTTTTCTCTTCAACCCTTACAACCAGGCAGCACGGCCATCCTTTGCAAGGCCCCAAGCGGCACTAACCCGGCTTCATCCAACCCAATTTAATCATCGGCTCAGAGCTGCATGAGATTTCTCTAGGTATTGGTTTCACAATGAACGGCCAATCTAGGCAGAGACTACTATACAATGCCACAGAGGAACAAACGCTAAACTTGACGTGGAGAAATGGGCATTTAGTAACTGGTACATAATGCAAGGAACTCAAAGAGTGGAACGAAAAATCTCCGGGAAGTAGACACGATTTGATGAAATAGGCATGATGTATGCGTTACTGTAAAGCTTACAGGAAAAGAGGTAAGGGAACACGCATAAAAATACGGGAAAACAAGAAAAACAAGAAAAGAATGAAAACAAAACCTAATAATATCTTGAGTGCCAGTGATAAAAACTATAGCCACTAGTAAGACGAGAAATCAAAATAATGGTTGTAGGGTTAATGTAAACAAAAACTCAGTTCACGACTAAGATCTGTTGAAATGGAAAGCTAATGAAATACTAGGTTATAATGGAAAAAAAAAAAAAAAAAAACTAAGGTTGTTCAATAAGTAAGGGACAAATAACTTTATAGCACCATACTTAACCCGACAATGAAAAGGAACAATACAAAAAAAAAAAAAAAAAAAAGAGAGAGAGAGAGAGAATAGGGCAATAAGATGGTATACATAGAAATGTAAATCGTTCAAAAGAACACTTTTCATTAGAATCAGGGAGCCATGGAGCTAAGAAATATTAATTTTGATTACACACAATTATGAAGTAATATATGTTACAATTCAAAGCTTTCAACAAGACACAAAAACCTGAAGCTAAAAAATTAGGCGCATCGGCTCGAATGTAGGATACTTAAAAAAATAGAATAAAATAAAAATGAGCGCGGCATCAGGAATCCAACAGAATGAACTAGTCACCAGAGTCTTCTTAATGACAAAATTTGTAGCACAAACATTATTAAACAGTTACATTTGCAGGTAAACGTTGGAATAAAAAATGAAGATGAAGAGGAAAAAGAGGGTCAGGACTAAAGATGAAAGTGATTCAAAAAGTGTTTACCTGGGAGAACATGAGGCGAAGAGGCTTGAACATCCTTTCTTTTTTCTCAATTAATAAAGTACTTTAATTTTCATCTGTCCCTCTTTAGTATCCGGGCAAGTGTTTGCACAGAAATCACATTTCCTGTGTGTTAGTAAAAAAAAATGCATAAATGGAAGCACTGGGAGTATATAAATAACATAGGACAGAAAATATAAATATCGGTGACCTGACAATGCTATGTTAAGGGAATCAATATTTCATTAATCAAACAAATAAAAAAAACCTTTATGGGGAAGGTCTTCACTTGAATGACGAAGATATGTGATAAGAATAAAAACACAAGAGATTACAACTAAAAAACTGAAAAAAAATATACGAATCAAACTCATATAGAACAAACTAAAAATATTAGGTAATACAACTAAAAAAGTTATTCCAACATCGAAAGGAATTTCAGAATCCTAGGCTCGCATAAGGAGATTGAAAGTGCAACTCGATAGATGAGTGAGGATTTCTTAAATCCTTCAACCAAATGAAAAGTGGGAAATCCACAGTACCATATCGTTTGATACCCAACGTAAGTGTTTCATTCTTATCTGGATTAATTGCCTAGTTTCTTAAATCAAGGAATACCCTGGTTGCATAGCTTCTTCCGTTTTGTGTATATTTTAATTTCATATCCCGTCACAGATCGTAGTGTTGAACAGCATTCATACAACTGATGAATGAATCGATTCATGTATGCAAAACTGCGTTGAGCTGCTGAATAGGCTACACAGTTAATTAAACAAATACTGATGGCATGATTGTTATTAAATAATGGTTTACACTTTATTCGTAACAGCTATTGCCAGTATCCACACGATAATAGCGTCCATCTTTCTCCCTACAATATGAAACGAAGCGACGACTGCTACTCGGGAATGATCACCGGAAATGTTATCAAGAAGAAAATATGGAAAATGTCTTCCTTTCAATTTGAAACGTGTTCAGTAACACGGGCCTTCCAATTACAGTGACAAACATATTTTTTGCGTATTCAACAGAATTCATAACAACCGAACTAAAATTATACAGATTAAAACTTCTGTGTATTTATGGATGTAACGCCAATTTGATCTGAATTCACTGCATAATTACGCCGTGTTGGATTGCTTTGGCGGTTTACGTTATTGTTTATCATTGGGGCTCCATTTTTTCTAAAGATCTGAATATTTCATTACTTTGCAGATGAATTCCATTATCGCCCAACCGCTTTCATCATCCTCCGTTTTCGTCCAGAACAACCACCACCAACTTTAATTGGCTCTTAAATGGAAACGTTTTCGCAGAATTGAATCTAAATACAATGCAGCATTTTTTTCTGCATTTGCGGATTACTCATTGAGTTCTCCACGTACCTCTCGGTCTGACTGCATTCATCTTTGGCGAAACAATTGAATGGTTTGTAGTCGTCAAAGGAACAAACGAATATTTACCAATCATTCCTGCTTTGCGCCATTTTACATAAACACACACACACACTATAATGTATATATATATATATATATATATATATATATATAATATATATATATATATATATATATATATATATATATATATAGTATAATATGATTAATTAAAAAGGGAGGGCATAAAAAATAATATAAAAGTGATAACAGTATTAATACAATGAAGCAAAACTAATAAAAGACTTGTTGCAATAGAGCGCTGTCAATAACAATCCAGAGAAACTTCCAGGAGAGAGAAAGGAAAAGAAAGAAGATGGAAAAGAGGAAGAATCCGTGAGGGCCTTTGAGACGGGAGAAACATCAGTTGTTGCCTCACCCGGAAATGAAAACAAACAAAGAACGAAAGACTTGATGAAAGAGGGAGAAAGAGAAGGAGAGAAAGAGGATTTTAGGAAACTCAGTTGTGACAATCAGGAGAACGGCATTCATAGATGAACACCTTTATTTTTATGAACTCATATACACCCAAAACTAAGTTTTTCATGTTTAAATGAAGAAGCAATACAAAAACGCACAGGCAGAATGTGATCTTGATTTCAATTCAAAGCACAATATAATAATCATATCAGATTCATGCAACAGTATTCACTGAAATGACGCTCGCTTTGTACGGAGAAAGATAGAAATATGGATAAAACCGAAGTCATATGATAGGACTTCCAATAGCAGCACCAAAGTGCCAATTATACGGTCATGAAAAAAGTAATACCACGATGATAACTTTAATATCTCTTACATATATTCACTGGCATTCTAGAGAAGATGCTATCATCACAGTACCCTCTCTCTCTTTTGAAAAACAAACAGGAATCTTTGAGCCAAATGAACACCTCACGGCCGTCTTGTCAAGATTAGTTTAAGCAAGATCAGAGCCCATACTCCTACTTCTTTACAGCTCTGTTACGCCTTCGAGAACGACTGTAACGAAACCAGACTACTATGAGATTCAGGGCCTCTGTAACACGGTTTTTTCGCAATAACTTTTTTTATCTATGCATTTCATAAATATAACAACGCTTATTCAGAATACATATTATATCTACACATAAATTTTGACTGTATTCTGCATTACGTAGGTTGAATAAATTTGGTACTTATAATGTAAAAGTGACCTTTTTTTGAAGACGGGCCAACTTACTCAGAGAAAAGGTTTCGAACGCACTCGTTCCGTAACTTACGACGGCATTTCTTCCCTCTTTCTCGATGGATGATTGGCTATATGTAACGAAGGCTAAACCTCTGGCAACAATGACATACAAATTTAAATACAAGCAAAGCAGTACACCATTATGAATTCTGGAACCTCTCCACTGATAATTGTCATAATGAACAAACCACAAAATATGTTATTGAATACAAAAACACTACGATTATTAGTCTAACTCCCAAAATAGGTTTCCTAAGAAATTACAGTCTACTTTACAGGTCACAATCAGATTGACAAGATGTAGGGAATAGCCGGTAATTTTAAAAAACATAGTAGACAAGCTTGATTTGATCAACTGCTAAAAAAAAAAAAAAAAAAAAAAAAAAAAAAAAAAAAAATTTTTATACTGCTAATATCCAATGTCAAGCAATTTTTATTTATTGGCTATCTACCTATTTACTGAAAAAAAACAGCCGGTACCGTATATTGGCTTTAAACCTTCACCAATAATTATCGTCAGAATGATGACTTCATGAGGCTCCACCCACTTTCGCCTCGTTATAATTCAGGATAACACTGAAGGCTACCATGGGCACTGTTGGATTAGAAAATTTAACATCTGTCTATAAAAACTAATTTCTCGAGTAGTTGTAAGAAGTGCTAAATGATCCTCAAGGATCCCAGCAGTTGGCCTAAACGTTTAATTCATGTATATTACTGCTATACCGTTGAGGCACTACTGCTACAGTAGTATTACTATGCTAGCACTGATACCCCACCTACATCTATGTATCGTTCCGCCATTCATAAAGTCTTTGGGTGTCAGAGCCGATGGAGGTTCTGCCTGATGGATGGGCGGGGCAACATTTCGTCAAAAGGTGCTTGTTTACCTTGCTTACGTAATGAATGTTTTTCGACTCTTGGCTCGTAATCATTGGCCATGGCGTCGGCTAGATCATTTTTACTCTATAAAAATTAAAACTATCGGGTTTAGGTTATTGATAATGCTGACAAAATTTGTGTGTGGTTGTAAAATATACATATGTCAACTTTCAGCTACATCCGATGCTTTGACAAGGAGCAAAGTCCAAAAAACCGTGTTACAGAGACCCTGAATCTCATATATAGAGAGTGCCATACAATTCTTGTAAGCAGCCATTTGCAGTTAAGTTATGTCACAGACCGACTCAGATTGTGAATGTTGTCTACTTGGGTATGAAGAACAGTTGCACATTTGCACGTAAATATTCCCTCCGGTGTTGATTGAAAGCATACAAATTCAGGGGAACTGTGTTCATCTATATTTTCCAAACAAAATTTGAATTAAAAACTTTCATTTTCTAAAGATTAGCCTATGCAGCGCCAAACATTTTCAAAAATTACAATTAGTTTTGAATTTATGCAAACAACACCAGGATTTAAATCGTAATTACTAGATTAATTTTCGCTTTACTGAGTCATATTCTTCGTCAAAAATATATAGACGATATTATAGCAAACTATAACCAAAAGACAATGGTATATGAACATAAGTCAATGATCAAGGTTTCTGTCCACTGAAGATAAACTATCTGCACAGAAAGACTGATATGTCGCTCAAGAGCTGAACGTGAAGAGAAAGAGAGAGAGAGAGAGAGAGAGAGAGAGAAGAGTCCATCTTGTACTAGAGTGGGGTATCGTACTAGAGATATACGGGTATATACAAGCCAACCTCAACCCAACCCCTTCGCCATCCAGAGCCAATAGGCCTTCGAAGATCGCAGTGCCTCTGGAACTAGAGGCAACTATAACCCACCTGTCAGGGTACCTTCGAAGAAATAAAAGCCTTTCAAGGA
>NC_087208.1:87791451-87803951 GCF_015104395.2 Macrobrachium nipponense
TGGGTGTATATATATATATATATATATATATATATATATATATATACTATATATATATATATATATATGTGTGTGTGTGTGTGTGTGTGTGTGTGCGTGTGTGTGTGTGTATGTATGTGAACATGTATGGGGTGTCCATAAAGCTTTCCCGGATTTCAGACCTTTATTACATACAAACCATGTTAGGTAGAGGTATAAGGTTTTTTTTTATTTCAACAAAGATAACTGATATTTTTTTTTTTTACATTGCAAATAAATTTCAACATGTGCCCCCTTTGTTGTCCGGAGTACCTCTAAGCGAAATTCTATCTCACGCCAGGTATTCTCCAACATCTCCATAGTTGCTAGAGCTGCTGTTATCCTTGCTTTTAAGGTCTCAACATAAGGTACAGGTGTACTATACACTTTATCCTTGATATAACCCCATAAGAAAAAATCAAGAGGGGTAATGTCTGGTGAACGTGGTGGCCAATCTGGTTGGAAGACATCGCGCACTCACACTGATCAGTCTTTAATGCTTTTAACATCTGGTGTATCTCGTCCATACTCATTTCTGAACTTGCGTTGAACTGCAACAGGTGATTTTGTTTCGTGGTACCATAATACACACTGGGCTTTCTCCTGCAATGACACCATTTCTGCTATTCTTGACTCAGCTGCCGGATAGTGATTACAGTGATATCTAGAGGCAAACTAAAGAAACTTTAGTAACTGCTCAACAGAATGTGAAAAGTTTATACGGTCATATCCACAATAATTTCAAATGTTCATTTTTTTTTTATCAGGGAATGACTTTATGGACACCTGCATATATCTCTACACTATTAATGCTATTAATGATCATATGAGAGGTTAATAATGATAATGATAATGATAAAGTGAACAGTATATATTTCCCTGTCTATACGTGTGCAGTGGAGCTTGTATGCCTTTATACTTCTAAAACATAGGAGCTTGAGCATACTTTCCATGACGTGGCTTCAGCTACAAAAAGAGCGGACAATCATGATATTGAACAACATAGCGACCATCCGCTTTTTAAGGAGATCGTTGAGGATTCCTGAGTAGTTGTCGCAAAATTTGCTACCGGACGAACAAGTCATCTATGTGACGCAGTAATAGTTAAAACCATAGAGCGTCAACCACTCCCTGCCGAGAGTGTGACCTCGGGCGGCCATATTGGAAGGTCTCGGTTCATCTCATAGTACAATACTTTATTATTATTATTATTATTATTATTATTATTATTATATTATTATTATTATTATATTATTATTATGTTTTTACAGTTTATTATTATTACCAGATCAAATTTTAGAGAAAAATTACTTTACAAAAACAGGTTGGCCTAAGCACTCCAACAATTGTGATCAAAGCCTAAGCATAAATGGTTCCTGTAAATTACAGGACTTTTTTTGCATAGTCACGAAACACTAAATAAACAGTAATGTACAATCATTAAACACTAACATTCATAGTACACTTACACCCACTAAACACTATCATTTCCTATACACTCACATTCACTAAACACATAACTTTACTAGTACACCTCCACTAAACATCACACTTAACATACACTCACACTCAATAACACTAAACACTCACTTAATAATCAACATGCACTAGGCGCTCACTATACACTAAATACTCACTAAACACTCATAAAACACTAAATACTCATCATACACTAAACCCAACATTCACAAGACATCCACTGAACACGCACTAAACACAATCATTCACTAAACATTCACAAAACATTCACTAAACCCCATACAGTCACTAACCTTTCACAGAATGCTTTCACAGTAAACATTCACTGAATACTAACACTAAACCTTCACTAAATACTAACATGCACTAAACCTCCCCTAAACCCTAAACACTTACTAAACATTCACTGAATACTCACACATTAGACATTCACAAGACACTAACATTCACAAGATATTCACTGAACACTCACTAAACATTTACTGAATACTTGCACACTGAACATCACAAAACATTCACAAAACCCTAAAGACTCACTAAACATTCACTGAATTCTTGCACAATCATTCACTAACATTCACTAAAAGTTGAACACCCAGTAAACATTCAACTGAATACTTACACACTAAACATTCACTAAATTCTAAACACTTGGTAAATATTCACTCAATACTTACACATTAAACATTCACTAAATCCTAAATTAAACATTCACTAAACACTTAATCACAAACGTTCACTAAACACTTACTAAACCCTAAACATTCAATAAACACTTACTCAATAAATATTAACGATAAAAAATTCATAATTACACTAATCCCCTGTTAAAATTATGGGTTACCAGACCTTTAAAGATGGCCTCAAGGCTTTGCAGCGCCTCCCTGGTGGAAGACCACTGAACTACGTAGTACTTTTTTTTTTTAATTTATTAGATACATAGGAGTACATTACATAGTGAAAGTTGTACATAAACAAGGTGAAAATTATTTACAATTATAAACTTTTATAAACTATTCATTTTTTCAGAAAAAATATAATATAATTAAAATAATGTTCTGATCTTTCAAAGAACTAATTTTTCTAAAAAGGAACCGTAATTATTCTTTATTCTATTGTCATGTATTAAATATACATCTCTCCTGTAATTATTGATATTATTAATAAGTAATCTTATGATATCATTTGTCAACCATATTCAAATAGTTTTAGTACACCATATCGTATATATATATATATATATATATATATATATATATAATATATATATATATATATATATATATATATATATATATATAATATAAGAACACAATAAAAAATATACACACATTCCTCCTGCAATTATCTTTGGTATTGAAGTCAAAATATAAAAATTTCATATTGTTCTCCGGCTCAAAATTACAAATGTTTTTAAGTACACTTCTCAGCCATTTGAAAACTAGTTCAGTTCTTTTACATAAGGAATTGCTGGATAAATTTAAAAAGTGAAGACGTTTTTTCACAGGTAGTACATCATGAAGATACTTAAAGATAATCTCCTTTCCCACGAAACGGTCAATATCACAAAAATTCTTCCATATTACTTTCCAGTCAAATGAAGGATGTTTAGATACTACAGAGATGTCATGTCTCTTTAAAATACTTCGGTAAAAACACACTTATTTGATAACATTGGAAAATTATGAACCTCCTTTAATTTAACGATGAAGCCAATAGTATAACTGTAATATGGGGTGGGATAGCAAAATATTTGTGGAGCTTTAAAGTCTAAGTCAAAGAACTTACACAACCTAAAATAGCAATAATGCAAAATTAAACTCTGGGGGCCCTTATTCAATATGACAGTTTTCAAAAAGGTATTAACAATAATAGCATTAGCTTTAGCTCTCACATCGAAAACAGCCAAACCACCTTCAGTATTACCTCTAGTCATTGTAGATCGTTTAATTGGTTCATATCCACCACACCAAATATATCTAAAACCTATTCTCTCAACTCTGATGCCATAATTATGAGTTAAGGGATACACATGAGGAATATACCATACTTTTGCCAGAATACACGCATTTGCATATGACGTCCTCTGAAAAAGGTTCAATTTCCTTGCGTGAAGCAATTTCAAATGGTTATCTATTTTACTTATGACATGTTCCCAATTATACTTTAGACTTTCCTTATAATCATTACAATGATGGATACCTAGCGTGAACAAAGAAGTAACATCCTGCCTTATCCATGTAAGGGTCCAGTCCCTTTTATTCTTCCAACCACCCATACTGAATAGTCTTGACTTTTTATTTCTATTAATTTTGCTATTTGCAGCTAACTCAAATTCCTGCACAATTTTATCCACTTCTCTTAGACTATCTTCTGTTGTGATTATTATACTATTATCATCAGCACAACCAACTGCTTTGAGAGTAGTGTGATCAGGTAAGACTAAGGGTTTCACATTAATATTTTCCTTAATTGCTATAAAGAACGATTCTTGATAGATTGCATGTAGCATCATGCTAAGTGGACATCCTTGCCTGACTGACCTTGTTATTTGGAAAAAGGAAGTTATATTATTATTTACACACATTGCATTTTCTATTTGATTATATAGCATACTTATTTTCCCTACAAATTCGTCTCCAAACCCTAGACACTTCAAAGACTTAAACAAAAAACAAAATCTGTATTAACCATATCAAATGCCTTATACCAGTCTAATTTAAGAAAGGCAGCATTCATATCAGTAGAATTAACATAATACATAACATCCCTGATCAACATATTACAATGAACAATGCTTCGTCCTGGTATACAGCAAAACTGACTAGTATCAATCACTTTGTCTAAAAGTTTTGAAATTATTTTATAATCAACACAAAGGAGAGAAATTGGCCTCCAATTCTTCAGCTCTTTTTCGTCTCCGCCTTTATGAATAAGTGTAATGACTCCGCTCCTTTGCGAAACTGAAATCACCTTATTTCTCATTACATACTTTACCAATGAAGAAAAATCATCCCCAATTACATCCCAATTCTCTAAATAAAACTCCACTGGCAGACCATCGATTCCAGGTGTACAATTCTTCTTAAAACTTTTGATAACTTTCAAAATTTCCCCTTTTGAATAATCCTTATTCAACTCTTCCCTATCACTGTCATCAAGCTTTATTTTTAAGAAGGATAAAAACTTTTCTTGCATAACAATATTAACTGTCCTTGAACTATATAACTCAGAATAAAAGGAATTAACATAATTATGTATACTAGCCGAGGATTGAAGTTTATTCCCCTTATTATCTATTAAGCAAGTAATTACTTTCTTCGCCATAAATTCTTGCTGTTTAGCTATTACAAATTTTGAAACTTTCACATCATTTTGAAGATTTAGCAAATGGGATTGAACCTTGATCCCTTCTGCAAATTCATCTCTTATTTCCTCAATTTTCTTTTTCACATTATTGATTTCTAACGTGTTAGAATTTCCGGTCTGATAAGAAGCCTCATACAAGTATCGTAATCTACTTTCTAACAAGTTAACATACCAAATCTCTGTTGTTTCTTAAAAGAACATGCTTTCATTTAGAACTTTTTAACTTCCTCTTTAACCAGAATATCCCACCACAGTAATATATTAGCATATTCATCCCTTTTCTTCTGTAACTCAGTCCACTTTTGTTTAAATTTTTTTTTGATTTCGGTGTCTTTTAGAACTGAACAATTAAGCTTCCAGTAAGATTTCCCTAACTGTACTACATCAGGTAATCTTATATCACACAGGAAACAAGAGTGGTCTGAAAACGACACTGGAACAGTTTTAGTTTCTGTGGCGCTATTTCTATCTGCATATAAATCCTGTCCAACCGCGCAGCATAGTTCCCCCTAACAAAGGTGTACTCGGGTAACCTATGACGGATGTTATGGACATCCTTTATCTTCACAGCATCAACAATATTCTTCAAACCATTTGAAAAACAAGATATTTTTGGATGTGAAGAGTCCTTATCATTAATGATGCAATTCCAATCTCCCCCAATAATCGCCTTATCACAATTATTCTGTATCAGTGATAACAAATCCTTCTAAAGAAATTCCTCTCTCTCTTTATGGAATTTATTTCCTGAATGAGCATATATGTTCACAATTTCTATAACCTTGCTTTGATACTTTAACGACGCTTTACATAGTCTTGACGTCGGATGTAAATACACATTTTCTACTACTACATCTATCTTCTTATTAACTAGTACTGCAGTCCCTTAATATTGATAGTTGGATTTAATATGATTTTATAAAACTTCTCAAAAAAACCAAGAGAAACTATAGACTTCACGTTATTATAATTAATGAATGAGTGTAGTTTAGCCTGCTTGTTAAAACTAGATAAACCAATAATATTAAGGGTTGCAATACGTAAGAAGATAAATTTTTGTATAAATGATCACAAACATTATTACAAATCAACAAAGTTATCTGTAAACATAGGGGCTTCTTCGGCACGAATTTCAGTTTCTGTATATCCTAGATATCCATCGTCTTTTTTCCCCCGAAACTTATCATCACTAGTCCGTTTAACATTGCCCTCAGTACTATGTACTTTCCTCATTTTAGTCTCCTTGTCTTTCGGCGTAAATGTCTCAACCGCTCTTTTCAACCCTAGGGAACCCTGAGTTCTCTTAGATTGTACCTTATTTTTTTTCTAATCACTAATTTCCCGTTACCCTCGATTGAAGAAACAATATCATACTCGTCGTTTCCATCCGAACTATCAACCACTAATGCCGCTTTGATCCCTTTTGTTGAACCTTCAGCATAAGAGGAATTGTCATCTTCACCTTTCAGAACATCAGGTATATTTTCCTCAATAGAGTCAAAAAACTGAAATAGCTCTTTATGTACCGAATCATCCGATTTATAATCCACATGTACATCAGCCACGGTTTTGTTTATCAGTAACACATTTGGGCTATTATTGTCATCAATATTTTTCCCTTCTAAATCACAACAGGACATAGGGGTGTTTTGACACTGAGAGGTCGTTACTGACATATTCAAGTTAGTAATCAATTCCATTGTATCCAGCTCCCTATTCGCAACAGTATCCTCAATAATGTTTCCATTTTCCTTTTCCTTTTGGCTTAATATCTCGACATTTCCACTAGAAGAGCCCTCCTGTCGATCTTCCTCCTGGCGATCTTCCTCCTTACGATCCTCCTCCTGACGATCTTTTTCCATTCGACCCTCCTCCGTTCAATCCTCCTCCGTTCGATCCTCCTCCGTTCGATCCGCTTCCATCCGATCCTCCTGCCCTTGTCTTCTCACTTCTTTATTCTCCACTTGTTCCTCTACCGAGACTTGCGTTTGAACCTTATTCCCTTGTACTTCTTCCTGAATTTTATTATTTGCCTGGTCATTCCGAGAATTATCCTTCGGATTGCATTCATTATTTTTCATAGGTAGAATTGGAAACTCCTTTTCATTTTCAGTCACAATTTCTTCTGCAGTGCAATTAACCGCCAAATGGCCTTCTTTCCCACATTTGATACAAGTGCGTGCTTGTCCGCGATATTAGAACCACAGCAAAAATCTACCCATTCTAAACGTCGAAGTAATAGGTTTCTTTAGAACCACCAACGCGGTTCTGTTACCATTGTTCCCAGCTAATGTGCCAGACGTTTAAGCCTGGTTTCTAATATTAAATACCTTACCATATGACGAGAGCATCTTAAGTCTTCATTGGTTAACTCAAATGGTGCATTTTTAATAGTGACAATGATTTTACTTGTTGATAGGTTAACAATTTGAATACTAACCTCTTTATTAAGCCAGAGTACGTCCTTCATAATCTCCCATGATTCAATTCTTCAGCTGCATGGTCATCAAATTTCACTATTATATTGCTGAAACCTACTTGTTGAATTCCATATATGTTCATAAAATTGGATTGAATCTTTCCTAATATACCAAATACATCGCCCGTGTCAGCATATTCATTTTCCAGATATTTAAACGATTTGAACAGCAAAAGGCTTTAGAAATGCAAATATATGTTTATCATCAATCCCAATTTAATTGTATTTGAATAAACATTTTCAGTTCAGAAACTGGGTTTTCATCTATGCCTTCCAATCATTTAGTACCACAGCTTTCCATTATCGCATAGTCTATTCAAAACAGTAAAAAACAAAAAAATTTGTCTCAAATAAAATATAGTGGTATCCAATTAAAATAATATTCACTGACCTTTTTTCCAACTGCGCTTTTTCTTTTTCTCCTCTATGTGTCTGTCTGTCTGTCTGTGACCTTTAGCTCGGAGAAGTCAGAGCTTTAAATTGACAAGAAATCGCAGTAGCAATATAAACAGGGCTTCTCAAATCTCCCTCAGGAATCCCGCTTTTAGAGTCACGAGGGAAAAACATCTTACTCCGTCACCTTTAACATTTAAAGTTCACTTCTCTCTCTCTCTCTCTCTCTCTCTCTCTCTCTCTCTCTCTCTCTCTCTCTCTCCAACAAGGAGCAAAACAAGTTTTCTGAACCCGTAACTCTTATTTCGATGCAGTGTATTTTTCTTTAACTACAGCGTCTTTTATATTATATCTTTATTGCTTCGTGAGTTTATCGTCCTTTCTCTATGAAAATTAAAGATGACACATCCTACGAAAGCTAGACACAATCAGACTTACGCAGTAAATGTATATATGCCAGCTGAATGAATATGCCTTTTTAACGATATTCGCAACAAGTAAAATGTCGGAACCGTGTTTTGCGATTTGTAATAATAATAGCATGAGTCCTGAAATGGCGAACCAAATCTACAGTTATGTAGATTAACTTTCTATAAAAACATCAATTCGGAATTTAACGTTCATGATTTATAGTAAAAAAAACCAATGTAAATGAGTTGGAGAGAATGGAGTGGACAAGATTAAGACTGAGTTCCCATTCTCTTGCTATTGAGGTTGGCCGTTGGAACAGAAGAGGGAGGGGCCGGTTACCAGTAGAGGAGAGGTTGTGTGTGTGTGGCCAAATACAAACTGAGCAACATGTAATCGAAGCATGCCCCAGGACCTACCAGATTCGGACCCAATTTGATATCTCATCAATGAGCGACTTGATGGTAGAAACATCAGACTATGCAAATGTTTGTCATATCGCAAGCTTAATTTTGAGAGTTTTCAAATAATAAAATGCAAACTCTCTCATTGTGCCTCGCCCAGCTGACTTCATTTTGTGTTACAATTTTAACGCATTTCCAGTCTAATCTGAATGTGTGATGTTTATTAGTCTATTGTATATTATTGTTTCTATGTGATATAGAATTGGATATTCTAAACAGCTCTCGATATGATCTCTTTTGTGTTATTTAAAAAATTAATATTAATTATTGTTGCCATTTGTTTTGAATACAGTTCTTTTTAATTTTCTTTTTCCATTTTAGGAAATGTAACTTGTGAAATGAGTTTATGTATTTGGACCGTTGTGTGTAATTTCATAATATTGTATTTGATGTTTCTGTGGAGAATGGTCAATAAAATATCTGTCTATCTATCTATCTATGGGTACGTACATCGTGTAACAGAAAATAGGATACAAAGTACATGCGGAAAACAATGCCTTGGTTGGACAGTCTAAAGTTGGACCACCACATGAAATGGGCAGAATCAAGTCATTTTTAGATGCAAGGATGTTGGTGCGGCGGTCGACAGCCGTTTATCCAATAAATCTTTTATGCAGGAGACAAATTCACCAACAATCTTATATCCAGAAAATATATTGAAGAATTTAAGAATATGTTGTCACGTTAGCCACAACTGATGCAGTGTTTGCTTCTCTTTCTCCCGTTCAGTAACCGATGATGCCGGCGCCTGTGCTGTTGATGACCATCAGAACGACCGCATTGGACAAGGAATAGTTATGATAGACGTTCCAGGCGACTCAGAAAACGACGGCATTGCCTTTTCTATTCTTTATTATTCTTTTAACGACCGGTTCCTTGTTTTATAAACAACTTCGCTTGTCCTGAGTTTCTTTTGCCGACTACAAAAGATAAGCTTATACTCTATTATATATGGTAGCTGATTACAAATTACATGAAACTGTCTAAGATTTCCACGTCCAAAGATTTAACTCCTGCATTTATCACATTAATATACTTAGTAAGTGCATATTTTACATCACTTAAGAATGATAAAGGTACTTTATAGCCATCCCTCTTTCATAAAATAGAAACTGTTGTCACTGAACTGGCAGTTTTATCTAGACAATCCTCCTCCTCATGGCATATCAGATGTCAAGAAATTCATTCCTTATCACAAATAACAAATGTTTGCTATCCTCACATTTTTCTTTGAAGCAGGGTCAAGATCGGACATTCTTAATGGACAGTGGATCACTTCCGGAATGCCGCCCACCAGTCCATCAAGCTCTGAACGATTGCTGGCGAAAACGAAAAGCCCCACCCTTCTGACACCATCCTCTTTAAAGGGGTAAAGTTGTAAAACTAACATGATAATAATATATATATATGAATATATTATATATATATAACAGAGATAGTAATTATAATATAATAATCTAGGAATCATATCTATATATATATATTATATATATATATATATGATATATATATATAGATATATATATATATATATTATATAATATTATATAATATATACATATATATATAGGATATAATAAATATATATTAATATATATTATTACGAATATTATATATATTATATATTATATAATATATTAATATATACTAATAATTTTTTATATATATATATTGATATATATATACATATATATATATATATATAGCTATTTTATATATTATAATATATATATAATTAATATATATTATAATATATATATATAATATATATATATATATAATAAATAATATAATAGATATATATATATATATATATATAATTATCTATATATAATATTAAATATATAATATATAATAAATTATATATATATATATATAATAATATTATGATATATATATAATAATATTATATTATCATATATATAATATATTATAATAATTATATAAATATTATATAATATATTAATATAAATTATATATTAATATTATTATATATAATATATATAATATGGATATATATATATATATATATATTATATAATATAAATATATCATTATAATTATATATATATATATATATATAATTATTATTATTATATATCTATAATATATAATATTTATTATATTAATATAGATATATATATATATATATATATAATAATTATATAATATATATAATATATTAATATATATATAACGATAAATTTTAAATAAATTATATATATATATATATAGATATATAATATATATATTATAATATATATTAATTATATATATAATATAATTAATATTAAATATATAACATAATAATAATTATAAATATAATATAATAATATAATAATATATATATAATATTATATAATAAAATTAATATTATATAAATATTATAATATATAAATAATATATAAATAATATATGATATATATATATATATATATATATCATATATATATATATATATATATAAATATATATATTATATATTATATATAGATAACATAATAATAATTCATATATATATATATATATATATATATATATGATATATATATATATATATATATAATATATACCTATATATAATGGGATATATATATATATATATATAAATATATATATTATTATATAATGAATATTAATAATATTATTATTAATATATATATTAGTACAATATATGATGGAATATATATATAATATATATATATAATATATATAATAATAGTATATATATATATATATATAATGAATATTATATATATAATATATTATATATAATAAATAAAAATATATATATGATATTTAATAATCTAATATATATATAATAGATATATATTATATATATATATATAAATTATATAAATAAATAATATATTTATATAGATATATATATAATAAAAATTTATAGATATATATATATATAATAATATTTATAATTAATATTATATTATATATATATATAATAGAATATTATTAATATTAATATATTATATATTTCATATATATATATAATATAATATATATATAACAATATATATTATATATATATAGATATAATAATATATTATTATATAATATTATATATATTATAAATAATAATTATTAATAGTAATATATAATATTATCTATATAATTAGATATATACATATAATTATATAAATATATTATATATATAAGATTATAAATATATAATAATATAAATTTATATATATAATTATTAATATAATATATTATATAATATAAATAAAATTAATTATAGATATATATAATTATATAATTAATATATAGATATATTATTATATTATATATATTATATATATATATATTAATATTTAATAATATATAATAGATATATAGATTATATATAAAATTATAATTTTATAAATTAAATATATATAATATATAAAATATATTATTAATATATAAATATAATAATATTAAATATTAGATATATAATTATTATATCTAATATATATAAATAATAATTTAATATATATATAAAAATATATAAATATATATATCTAGATATACCATATATATATATATATATATATACTATATATATTATATAATATATATTATATTGAGTATATAGATATATAATTATACAATAAGTATATATACATATAATAAGTATATATATATATAATATAATATATATAGTATATATATACATTTATATATTATATATATATAGATATATATATATATATAATATAATATTATATATGATATATATATAATATTAATTTATATATATATATATATATTATTTTTATATATATAATATATATATAGTTATATATATATATATAAGTATATATATATAATATTTATTATTAGGTATATATATTATTTATATGTATATATATAAATATATTATATATATATAT
>NC_087208.1:87808951-87813951 GCF_015104395.2 Macrobrachium nipponense
TTGTTCCTGATATGAAAGTCCATGCATGAATACGTTCGCACAGGCTATATATATATATATATATATATATATATATATATATATATATATATATATATATATATATATATATATATATATATATATATATATATATCTTCTTCTTCCAGCTTGTTCCCATTTTTATATGGGGGGGGTCGCCGTTTCGGATGAGCCGTTTCCATCTATTTCTATCTTGTGCTTCTGCCTCATCAATTCCCTTCTCATGTAAGTCCTCCTCTCACAAAGTCCTTCCATCTCTTTCTTTCTTGGTCTCCCTCTTTTTGTTCTTTTTCCTTGCACCTCCACCCCCATAGTATGTCTCCCAGCGTGGTCCTCATCTGCTCCTCAACAGGTGGTCATACCATCTCATCCTCCCTTTCCTGCACTTTCTTTGATACTTCCACCACCTTAGTTGACCCCCTTATGTAGTCATTTCTGATCCTAACCACTCTTGTTACCCCAGACATCCACCTAAGCATTCTCATTTATGCCACATCCATCTTCTTCTGCTCTGCTTTTCTCATGCTTGCTGTTTCCGTACCATACAGCATTGCTGTTCTTACCACCTTCTTGTGAAATTTTCCTTTTAACCTAAGCGGCACTCTTTTGTCACAAAGAACTCCCGAGGCCGCTCTCCAAGTTGTTCCAGCCTGCCTGTACCCGATGTTTTACTTCTTCTTCCATAACTTCCTCCAGCGTTAACAAAAGATCCCAAATACTTAAACTTATCAACTCTCCTTATTTGCTCTCCACCAAGCTGAATACTTTCTCTATCATCCCCCTCAGTGGTGGTTACACATATATTCTGTCTTGGATCTACTTATTCTCATTCCTCTGTCCTCCAGTACTTGTCTCCATCTTTCCAATTTCACTTCCAGATCTTCCCTGCTCTCTGCACAGAACAATATCATCCGCATACAATATGTTCCATGGTACTGTCTCCCTTACTTCCTCTATTATAACATCCATCACTATGTTAAAGATAAATGGGCTCAGAGCCGACCCCTGGTGTAATCCTACTCTCACCTCAAAACCTTCTGTCTCCCCAACACTGCTCCTCACTCTGGTAAATACATTCCGGTACATCTCTTGTATCAATCGCACATACTTCTCTGGCACCATCTTCTCCCTCAGGCTCCTCCATACCATTCTTTGTCCTCGGGACTCGGTATCATAAGCCTTTTCAAGGTCAATGAATACCATATGTAGGTCCCTTTGTCTTTCCCCGAATTTCTCCATTATTTGCCTCAGACAAAATATACCATCTGTTGTTCCCCTTCCCTTCATAAATCCCATCTGCTCTTTACCTATTTGTACTTCTTCTCAGTCTAGCATCTATCATCCTTTCCAGTATCTTCAAAGTGTGGGACATCAATTTAATGCCCCTATAATTACCACACTCTAGGACATCGCCTTTCCCTTTAAAAATTGGGATCAATATACTCCCACGCCACTCATTTGGTATCTTTTCCTGTTCAAGGATCTTTATCATAAGATCGTACAGTATATCCACTCCTTCATCTCCTAATGCTTTCCATGCCTCCTCCACCGGGATCATGTCTGGTCCGGTTGCCTTCCCATTCTTCATCTTCTTCAGTGCATTTAGTACCTCTTGCCTAGAAAACCTCATTACCATGCCAATGTTCACTTGCCCATCCTCTCTTATTAGTCTATTATTTTCTTCATTTAACAACTGTTCGAAATATTCTTTCCATCTCTTCACAATGTCTTTCCTTCCCAAAAAAACCTTTCTAAGGGCACTACACCCTCTTGATCCTTAATTTGTTTGATATGTGTTATATCTTTGGTGCTCTTATTTCTAGCCTTTGATAGCTTGATCATCTTCTTTAAACCTTCCTTTGTCCCAGCTCATTATACACATCATCATACGACTTTGCTTTAACTTGGGCTACCACCTTTTTCACCACCTTGTTTTTCTCTCTGTACCTATTTCTGTCTTCCACTGACTGTGACTCTTTCCCATCTTTTCTTTGTGCCTCCTTCTTATCTTTTACTACTTTCTCAATGTCTTCATCCCACCACCAACTCTCCTTTTCTTCCCATATGATACCAGATGTCTCTCCTAGCAGCTCCTTTCCATGCCTTCTTATTACTGCTGCATTTCGTGCCACCATTCTTGAACATCTTCAATCCCTATATCAATATCCTCCAAAACCCTCCTCTTAAACTCTCTCTTCTTATCCCCTTCCTTCTGTAATTCGTACCATTTAATTTTCCTTATCCTTTAGCTTTGGTTTTTTTCTTTCCCTTTTCAACTTCAAGTCCATACATAGCAGCCTGTGTTGGGGGGCTACATGGTCGCCTGGAATAACTTTGCAGTTCTTGACCTCCACCAGATTTATCCTTTTATACAAGAAATGTCTATCTGGGAGATCTCCCCCACTCCTATATGTTATTAGGTGTTCCCTTTTCTTCTCAAAGAATGTGTTTACTATTGCCATATCGAATGACACAGCAAAGTCCACTACACTCTCTTCTGGGTTTCTCTCCCCAACCCAATTCCATGGCCCCCATGCACCCGCCCAATCGCCCTCATTTTCACTTCCGACATGGCCATTCAAATCTGCCCCAACTATCACCCTCTCATGCTCTTCCAGTTCTTGCATTATTCCATCCATGTCTCTCCAGAAATTTCCCCTTTCTTCTTTCTTCTGTGCAACCAACTTATGGTGCATATGCGCTTATAATATTCAGAATCTCTCCTCCATAACATATCTTCAATCTGATGATACGGTCATTCTTCTATGCACTTCTATTACCGAGTTCTTTAGTTCACTAGACAGTACTATGCCAACTCCATTTCTACCTTGTTTATTTGCTCCACTATAATATAGCTTATATCCATCTCCCAAATCATTAGCTTTATTTCCTTTCCACCGCGTTTCTTGCACACACAACATCTACTTTCTTTTCTCTCATCAAGTCAGCCAATTCTCTACCTCTCCCAGTCATGGACCCAACATTTAGCTGACATACTCTGAACCCAATGTGAGCTCGCTTCTTTAGCTGCACCCGCTCCTGATGCAGTAGCCCTCGCCTTACCACAGAGTTAGGGCGATGTCTCTGTGCGTCGTTTATGGAGTGCGCCCTAGCATTACCTCTTTCCATATTTCGGCTCATTCCATTTTTGGTTTTGGCACAGATTTTTACAGCCGGATGCCCTTCCTGACACCAACCCTCCCTAGTTTATCGGGCTTGGGACCGGCACCCATAAGGACTTGGTTGTCCCCCCAGGTGGCTAGGTTATATATATATATATACATATATATATATATATATATATATATATATATATATATATATATATATATATATATATATATATATATATATATATATATATATACACACACACGTATATATATATTATAGATAGATATTATAATATATATTAATATATATATATATCTATATATATATGACTGGTAACAATGTTATGTAACAACGAATTCCATCTAATAAAAGGAGCCCATAAAAACACCAAAATATAGAGAAAAAAGTACTATATTTCAGAGAATGCTGTCTGCCTCTTCAGGTAGATGAATGAGAAAAGTTTACAGAAAAGGTGGTATTTATACCAAGAGGTCCATCCACAAACAAGCCAATTTAAGTCACCCCCGCTGATAATCTTCCTTTAATCTTCTTAAGGGTTGGTTGAATGAAGAGGTTGTCGATCGTGTCCGAAATCCATGCTCCTTTTGAGATGTTCATTACCTGCCTCTCTTTTATTAAGGCCGATTCCATCATTTGACTCTTGTACCGCAGTTGCTGCTATAAATTACACGTGACAAATTCCAGTTTATTCTATGGTTATGTTCATTTATATGGTTGAAAATAGCAGAGTTCTGTTGTCCATACCTAACTGACCGTTTGTGTTGTATTAATCTCTGGGGAAGGGATTTACCTGTAAATCCGATGTAAGATTGGTCACAGTCCTGGCATGGGATTTCGTATACCCCAGAGTCCTTTGGAGATGCCTTTTGTTGGACGTTAATCAGGGATTTGGCTAAGGTGTTTGGGTAAGTAAATACAAAAGGGTTCGATTTTCCGAAGGGATTGGTTATTCTCTTAATCGTGTCCAGGTGGGGAATTATTATTTTATTGTTGGGTGTATCTCTGGTCTTGTCTTTAGGGGGTCGGTAGAAAATTACGTTTGCTTTGTGAATTGCTTTCTCAATTATATGGTCAGGATATTTTAAAGACGAAAGTTGCTTGCGAATTAGTTCAAATTCTTTTTCCAGGAATTCTGGGGAACAAATTCGTAAGGCTCTTAAGAACAAGTTACTAGCTACACCTATCTTGATAGTACTGTCGTGATAGCTAAAGTAGTGAATGTATGAAAGTGAGAACGTTGGTTTTCTGTATATGGTGAATTTGTATTCTGTCGTATCTCTGATTATTAAAACATCAAGAAAAGGAATTTTGTTGTCTGTTTCCCATTCAACTTTAAATTTGATGCTGGGCACTAATGTGTTTAATTTCGCGAGGAATTCATTAAAATTGCCCCACCTATTATCCCAAAATGTTAGGATATCATCCACGTATCTCATCCACGTGTAATTTATAGCAGCAAACTGCCGGTACAAGAGTCAAATGATGGAATCGGCCTTAATAAAAGAGAGGCAGGTAATGAACATCTCAAAAGGAGCATGGATTTCGGACACGATCGACAACCTCTTCATTCAACCAACCCTTAAGAAGATTAAAGGAAGATTATCAGCGGGGGTGACTTAAATTGGCTTGTTTGTGGATGGACCTCTTGGTATAAATACCACCTTTTCTGTAAACTTTTCTCATTCATCTACCTGAAGAGGGGAGACAGCAGTCTCTGAAATATAGTACTTTTTTCTCTATATTTTGGTGTTTTTATGGGCTCATTTTATTAGATGGAATTCTGTTGTTACAGAACATTGTTACCAGTCATTTTCAGCCCATTATGGAATTCAACCGCCTTTCCA
>NC_087208.1:87818951-87821451 GCF_015104395.2 Macrobrachium nipponense
CCGGGTGTACTGATTACATATCGCCAAGTCCCTCAATAACCTCAAGAAGTATTCAGTGTTTGTTTCTCTGGTTATGAATTTCACTTAGAACAAGACTTTTTAAGAAACGAAAACTACTTAACGAAAGAGGCAGATAAACAAAATGTATTACCGGACACCAATAAATCCAATACATTATCATATAACAAATGAAAATACCGGCTTTGAACTTGCAAATGAATCTTGAAGTCCTTAATAAAATCCGTTGCATCATCACGTTTTTGAATCAAATAAAAGCTGACACATTCTCAAAGGAAAAATATGGCTAACTTTGTACTGAAAAGTGGATGTTTATTCAGTATGACGAGTTTTGATCATCGCTAAACCCGACCAAGAGGACCGAGGTTGCGAGAGAGGCAGAGGGAATGAATCCATTAACAGCATCTGAATATTCATCTCAAGGGCTCTCTCTCTCTCTCTCTCTTCTCTCTCTCTCTCTCTCTCTCTCTCTCTCTCTCTCTCATGCCGACAAGCATGAAAGCCTCAACACCAATGGGACGAACCAGCACGTTCCCGGAATGAAAAATTGGATCAAAATGGGGGATACTATTATGCAGTGGCAACTATTAACCATCACTTACAATAAAGTTTCATTATCAAACTATTGAACTGTCAGTAACAAGCCTTACACATGCACATACACTCACTATACACACACACACACACACACACACACACACACACACACACACATATATATATATATATATATATATATATATATATATATATATATATATATATATATATATATATATATATATATATATATATATATATATATATATATATTAATATATATATATATATATATATATATATATATATATATATATATATATATGTATATATATATATATATATATATATATATATATATATATATATATATCAATGAGGAGAAGGACATAAAGACTTGCCAAAAGGGTCAATTTATTCCCGACGTTTCGTAATGTCTTCATTACATTTTCGAGAGCTGTACAAAATAGATAACATAAAATAAATTACAATAAAGCTAAGAATTTGAAATTTAAAAATAAAAGTTGCACAATATTTACAAACTTAAAAAGAACAACTAAAAAGACACCTTTAAAAAAACACAAAACGTAAAATAAACAGGACAAAAAATTATTAAAATAAGTAAAAAAAAAAGATTAATTAATTAAAAATATATATAAGAAATATTCAAAAGTTAAGCAAAACTGGACCAGAATCAGGGAAGGGTCAATTAAAAGATTATACAGGAAAGAGTCTGACCACCAAAAAGAGACGGTGGAAAGAATCAGCTGATTACTTATGTTTACAAACTACAACTCAATAATTCTCCTTATGGTAAACAATGACAATTTTTGCAAAGTGAACTTTAAAAAAATATATATTCAACAAATGAATACATAGAAAGTATATATATGATAACTAATTAGTAACTAATTAGTAGTTAAGTTACCTTATATATATTTTCTATTCATCCGTATGCTTAATATATCTTTTTTAAATGTTCACTTTGCAAAAATTATATTTTAGCAAAAGGAGAATTACTGAGTTGTACTTGTATTAACATATTAACATATGTAACCATATGTAATATTTTTTGGTGGTCAGTCTCTTTCCCAGTATACAGGCATTTAGGCAAGCTACCTTTAACTTCGTCAATCGGCTAGATGTAATTTAATAGGCAATTATATAAACAAAAAACATGGATGAACTGTAATTGGTTTATTCCGAGCTTGATGGAAACCTACGATTATTTGTCCATACTTCAATTACAACTTTCATAAACTAAGTAAATACAGATAATCGCTGTGTTGTCACAGTTATTTGACATTAAAAATTACGTTTATTTCTTACGGTTATTTCTAACGGTAAAAATCAATAAGAGTAATACAAGAGCTTTAGACAAAGCCCATTTTTTAATGTCCGAAAATAATTTTTAAAATGCCCAGGAGAAAAATGACAGCAATTAAAATTGAAGAATGTAACAAAAAATTCGGGATCGAGTGCATTATGAATCATGTACAACGACATAAAATGTAAGAGTAATAACATAAACGACGCAGACCATTACAAAATCAATAGTATAACAAATAAACATTTATGCTTATGAAAAGGATGCAGATAATTATCTCATCATCTGTAATTTACTCACAAAATTCTTTGAGCCACAGAAAAGTCTATTTGTTCGTCTGCAGGTTCTTTATTTTAATTAATCAGGTTCCATTGTTCGTATTATGCAAACTGGTAAAAAATATTTCAATAAAATAAATCAATAAAAAGATTCACATAATAAGAATGACACCATAAAAAAGGCAAAGTAAATAATCATTAGGGGGCTAATTATACCATACAAAGAAGCGTTCACTTTTAAAGATTTTCTTTACTTCTCCATTCATTACCTATACATTTCCATTCATTACCTATACATTATCAACTCATTGTCAACATTCATCTTTGTACTTATCTA
>NC_087208.1:87826451-87853951 GCF_015104395.2 Macrobrachium nipponense
TATATATATATATATATATATATATATATATATATATATATATATATATATATATATATATATATATATATATATATAATATATATATATATATTTATTTATTTATTTATATATGTGTGTGTGTGTGTGTGTATATGTGTGTATAAATATGCTTAAAAAATCACTGTAGATGCACGTGACTTCATAAATAAGCGAATACCACAGGAAAATAATAGTCAGAAATCCAAGCGCTTTCGTCTTTACACAGACATCATCTAGGAGTTAATGAAGTACAATTGTAGATAAAGGTCTCAGGTACAAAACAAGATCAAGAATACCAGATGGTTAATTGTCAAAAGGGTAAAAATTAAAAGAGATAATCCAGGATTATCGGATATCACACGGTCACAAACCTAACCGAAACTACAAAGTATCTTACAGTCCAAAACATGTAAAAACTGAATGTATTAATTTTGTTGCTTATATTTATCTACAACTTTTTTCATAATGAAAGCATCAAGTTTAAATAAACCTTTGGTACATATATGAAAATATATCAATTCCGATATAGAGCGAATTAGATATTAAAGAACATTTGTAGTTCGAATGATTTATAAGAATTACGGTGATGTGAGAAGTATTCATAACAAGGCTACGTTGGTCAAATGTTCGAATCGGCTAACATGGTTCAGGGGTGTTTCATATCGATTCTAATTACGAAAACACCTAGATCGGCGGTGATTTGTAATGGTCAGAATCGATATAAACTTATTAGCCTCTCTGTTGGCCAACCCGATAGCATCACTGTCCGTTCTGATTTCGTTCCCCGTCCACTGGACGGTGGTTCGATCCCATGGGGGGACAAAATTATTATCAACTAAAAATTCCCCTTTGGTACATATATGAAAATATATCAATTCCGAGGTAGAGCGAATTAGATATTAAAGAACATTTGTAGCTTGAATGATATATATATATATATATATATATATATATATATATATATATATATATATATATATATATATATATATATATATATTAATGTGTGTATACATACATTTGACAAATTGAATTGAATTGAAAATTGTATTTAGGCCAAAGGCCAAGCACTAAGACCTATGAGGTCATTCAGCGCTGAAACGGAAATTGAGAGTAAAGGGTTTGAAAGGTGTAGCAGGAGCAAAAATTTCACAGTTGCGCTATGAATCAACTGTTAGGAGAGGGTGGAAAAGTAAGATGGAAGAGAGAAAATGAAAGAAAATACAGTAAAAGTAATGAAAAGGGGTGGCAGTTAAGGCCGAAGGCACACTGCAAAGAACCTTAAGTAATGCCTACAGTGCACCACACACTTGACGAATTAAAGAAGATCCACATTTTACATCTTCCGATAAGCACGAAAACTCCTGCTGGTTATCACCATCTACCTATTTGAACCGTTGAAGATGTTTGAGGTTTCCCGAGATTAAAACCTAGTATCAAAAGGAAGCAGCTTAACCGATTATTGTTTACTCCAAAAGTTATGAGACAGAAGTCTTACAGTCATTGCAGTTGTAAGAAGAAAAGAAAGGAGATAAGGAGGCAGCGTAAATCTCATCACCTCAGTATAGATGATGCAGTCTGTCTGGCTAAAGAACCATGCTTATTTGATTTCATTATTGGTGAAATACATCTCTGAGGCTTTGTCTCTCGGTTTCAAGTGGTGTGAGTGCAAGAGCTCCATTTGTTGTGGATAAAGACGAGTATTCGGTAACTACTTCTGTCGATACTATGTCAATAGGAAGTAAAGTGAGTATACGATACTCATGTAAAGCACAGTTACTAAAACAGTTGACTGAAATTAATGAAAAATCTACAAGATTCTCTAAGCTAAATATTATTAACGCACGAGAGAGAGAGAGAGAGAGAGGAGAGAGAGAGAGAGAGAGAGAGAGAGTGGGGGTGGTATTGGCTTTCACTCTAGAACCATGAAAAATTTTATGAAAAATAAAGATGATTGAATCTCTCAACTCGTCCTCTTAATCTTCTCCGGTGAAAAGTTGGAGCAGCGAGAAGAGAGAGAGAGAGAGAGAGAGAGAGAGAGAGAGAGAGAGAGAGAGGTTTGCAGGAGATATGGCTTCTTTGTCTTACTGAAGTTCGACATCCCCTGGTTAGAGAGGCTTTCTCGAACGGTCGCTGTAAAACCACGTGGTAAGCTGAAGTCATTAATTTTTGGGATAAATATGTGCTTTCAAAGTAAAGATAATGTTTTAAAATATAAATGGAAAAGGTATTTTACATTACTGCAAGTTTTTAATTGTGGTTATAATGTATAAACCTGGAAAAGGAGTCAATTTTCACTGGAAAACGATAACCAAGCAGAACTGATAATGATGTCACTTTACCTTCAAAATCTTTTTTATGAAAACCCGATTTATAATCCAAAATATCTTTGGGAAGAGCATTTGGCATTGCTTTTTTAAGCATTATATCAATAGATGGGGTCAGCCTCAGAACCGGGAGCAGATTGTCCTACCCTGAACAGTCTAATCTCAGAAACCTTTCCAAAATATGTAAAACTTTTATAGACAATAAAGACTTCTCAATAATAGGAGAGGGACAAGAAGATAACGATGTAACAATAGTACTGGAATCTATTATTGTCAAAATAACCGTACCACCGTTAAACTCCCGAACATCGTCCACACAATTGTTTATTGCCTGATGGTTTTGTCAAGCTGTTTTTTCTCTGTCTGTTTGTTTATTATTTTTTTCTGTCTTTCTTTTGTCGCAACTTATGCGCGTACAGTAGTTTGTTTTTAACTTCCCTCTGGGTAGGTTGCATTCTGATGTATATGCATTATGAATATAAAGACGCAGATGTGTAGAAACTCGCGGTATTTGCCGGTTCTGAAGACTCCCTTAATGTTCATATTTTTCCAGGTTTTTTTTTTTTTTTTTTAGGTCATCGCTCCTTCTCAAAACACTGGGGATTTAACTTATCATGAATTATACAGATAAATAAAAAAGCCAGTGATATCTTCTTGAGTTGGTCATAAAATCGATACAAGACCCATTAACGTTTAAAAGCATCCTGCTAATTAATGGTCGTGTTAAACCGCCAAAGGTCATGAACTATTACGTCTCATCCTGCGACTCTACCTCTTTTCATTTTTACGGCAAAGCCGGACGTTATTGGTGCAGGTAGTATAACTACATCATGATGGATAACGTACGTTGATTAAGGCTACACAGTTTCCGTACTTCCCGCTGTTTTATGTGTTCCAAAATGGCCTACATATCTCTCTCTCTCTCTCTCTCTCTCTCTCTCTCTCTCACACACACACACACACACACACACTGGAAAATACCAAAAGAATTAACTAACTGCTGAATGCATAATAATGCCATATGAGAAATTGGGAAATTGCGGAGGTCCTTATATTGCTGAAGTAATGATGAAAAAATAGAGGTCTGGACACGTCCTTCTCACATCCCCTAAGAGCAGATAATGTGATCGTGCCAGCTGCGTTCCTACTGGCACTGGAAGAACTGGAAGACCAGAACTACCTGGATGTGGACTATGGCACGAGAGGCTGGAGATGAGGAACTATTCATGGAAGTTAAAGTACAGGAAATGCATGATTGGCTTAATTCGAAAAAGGGCCTTTCCTTCGCACAGTGTTTATGGCTGAGACGTTGATAAGGAGTAAGAATTATATTTAGAACAAGAACATTGACTGTACATGACTTTCTTTAATTTAGCAAAGAGCATGCACAACTTAATAGTTGTGCATGCTCTTTGCTAAATTAAATATGGATGGTGCCTTATTTTTCTCCGCTTTTTTTCCCAAAATTTCCCTACACAAAGACCAGGGAAAGAATTCCCTTTCACGGAAACGGTGAAGCCATTTCCCCTTTGGTCCACTTTGTATTTTTCATGATAAGTATGTACGTATTTTTTACTCGAAAGATTCTTCTCTCTAATCGTTATGACAGCGCAGATTTAAAGGTCACTTTGGCTAATTTATGATTTAATTTGACAACACTGACCATGATATTCAACTTACCTAAGGCCACCTATATAGCTGAGGATATCCCCTTTGAATTGCGTTGTCCCATTTCTATTAAAGAGTGCTATTACTGCATGATTTTCATTAATTAATATGTTCTGTTTGTTATGCAAAAGCTTATCAAAAGTCAAATCGACAGGAAGGATTAAGGTACACAATCGTCTGAATGTAAACACCGCTCTGATTTCATATCTGCACAAGGCCAAATGAATTATCTCTGAGTATTTTCACGGTAATCGTAATTCATTCCTTTGTCAACACTGAAGGAAACGAGGAAGACCTCTCATCCAGCAAGTAAAGGGAATTCTTGACGCAAACCCCCTATCCATAATGTAAATATAGTTTCCTACAGAGTGAGTTGAATATTCAAATAATCTCGAGGCACTTTTGGGCATTCAGTGCGATTTAAATTACCTTATCCAAACTGTGAGATGGTTTTGATATTCTGAAGACTTTTCAAACTAAACCCATGAGGATTCGTCCTGATAAGATAGAGTTAAGTCTAATGTAATGTTTAGAGTAGAGATCTGTCCAGCAATTTGTTTACTTTCAATCTGCTGAGTAAACCGTGTTGTGCTGACATCCCTTTTCAAATAGGGCTGGAGGTAGCCTTATCCATATATAAGACGAGAATAGACGCCGTCCTGTTACGTAACTGATTCATGGCAAATGATAAGAGAAAGACGGAGAATATGTTCAAAATGATATACTTAGCGAAGAAAATTCAACATTGGTTGTGAAAGCAAAGAGGCATAATTATTTCTATTTAAGTGGATCTCTCTCTCTCTCTCTCTCTCTCTCTCTCTCTCTCTCCTCAAGGAAATGAGCTTCAAATATGTCTGTTCGAGAATATATGTTTGCATTTATAGATGAAATCCCGCTATTTTTAAATATATTCATGCATTCCATTTACAAATGTGCAGTTGTATGGACTTCCATAGTATCTATAAATCCTGAGCTTACAATTTATATATATATATATATATATATATATATATATATAATATATATGTTTTATAGTATATATATATATATATATATATATATATATATATATCCTATTATATATATATATATATATATATATATATATATATATATATATATATATATATATATATATAATATTCCCCTATCTTCTGGATCATCCCACTCTCTCATGATACTTATGCCACTTGTAAGTGAATGAGGGAGTTTTATAGATAAAAGTAATGACTTCTATTATGATGATGTCAGTCATATAAAGAAAGATAAGAACCACCTCAGTTTACAAGGATCCTGTCCAATACATAATGGATGTTGGCTTTTTATCCTGCCTTTTTATCTTCACTGACTTTGATAACGATGTTCGGCATTCGTGGACCCAGAAGTATGACTGCATCATCCTACTATAGATACAATACATAACAGAAGTACCCAATGACCATATTTCAAGCTGCTTGAAATAGGAGTCGTACTGCAAATGTATTTCTTCAACGACGCGGAAAAGTAACGTGGCAGCCATGACAGCGATGGAATATCCGTCTCCATCAATTACGCAGAGAGTACTTACACCACAAGTGCTGCTCCGACAGACAACCCCTTATTATTAAAGTATGACCTGACACGCCAAGGATACTTTTAACAGAAAACGGGGGAAAATGAACCTTAACCCTGGACAGTGGTCGTGGGTCCTGCACGACCCAAGGAGTGTTTCAAAAAACATGTTTTTTTCCCATAAATTATCACCCATGTCCAATGCGGGTGTAATCGACCTGCAGACGTCTAGTATACTGTCAGGTTTGATGGTGAGCAGACGTGCCAGCCCCTCTCTTCAGTGCATCCCTATTTTCTGAGGTACCACTAGGGTCAAGGACGACCCACATCTTAGTAGAAAGGTTAGTGATCGAAAATCAAAGTTATTACATAACAGTTTCTCAATGAACACTCTGTATAGTCACGTGACTTTGTTGTGTTGGAAAGTCTAGCTGGGGCCTATATCTAAGTTACACACCACAAACCGAGTGGCAGAGATGCTACATACCGCCATATTGTCCAATTTGCTTTGAGTGCCACTTTTTGCATTTTTTGCATAAAGCAAAGTTTTTAGATAAACATCAGATATTGAGTATTATTCATTCTAATCGTGTTATGTACTGTTGGAATATGTCGGAGGATGATGTTTTCTATAGAATGAATGCCTTTGTGAATGCATTATCACGTCGTAAATGCGCTCAAGGTCACGTGACCTTGTAGTGCCAATTCTGTGTTTTTTTTACGAATAGCAAAGTTATTATGTAGCCAATTCATGTCGGACTGTGTGCATAATAGCTAATTAGTGTATTTTTTTTATATTGTAAATGTTTCGAGATGTTTATGGGTCACGTGAGCAACTCTGGGAGCGGCAGAGATGTCACATAGCAGAAATATTGTCTAATTTCTTTCGAGTGTCATTTTTTGAAGTTTTCCATAAGCAAAAGTGTTTAGATAAATGTCGGATACTGAGTATTGTTCATTTCAATCGTATTTTGTACTGTTGGAATATGTCGGAGGATGATGTTTCTATAAAATGAATGCCTTTGTGAATGCCTGCCACTTACCTACGACTTACATATGCCCTTATGGTCACGTGACATTCAAGTGCTAATTTCTGTGTTTTTTTTGCGAAGAGCAAAGTTATTACGTAGCCAATACGTGTATGACTGTGGCATAATAGCTAATAGTATAGTTTTTTTTATATTGGGAAATGTTTTACTATGTGCGCAATCATGTACGAAAAGGGAAAACGTTTTACTTCGTATGCTGTTTGTAGCAAACGTGTGCGCGACCTTGGTAGTGGCTGAGGTGCCACATTGCCAATAATCCATGCGTCTTTGAATGCCCTTTTTTTTATGAAAAAAGCAAAATTATTAGGTAAACATAGCATATTGAAATTGAACAGTGGTTCATGTAGTAGTGTTGTTCATGTCAGTATAGTTTTGTTTCATGCTAGTATAAATGTTTATAGTGGAATATGTTGGAGGTTGGCGCGTTGTTTTATCGCGTACGTACTCTGGGCCATTGTATGCGAAGATTCTGTTTACCTTCTTTTCCGATCGCTCATTTCTAATGCCTCTCTCTCTCTCTCTCTCTCTCTCTCTCTCTCTCTCTCTCTCTCTCTCTTTCATTCCTCTTTGATCCTTTTTGATTAGTGTTTCGTATATTCGTGGGTCTCTCTCTCTCTCCCTTTGTTTTAGTGTTTCACATATTTCTGGGTCTCTCTTTCACTCTCTCTCTCTCTCTCATCCTTTGTTTTAGTGTTTCGCATATTTCTGGGTCTCTCTCTCGCTCACTCTCTCTCTCTCTCTAATGCCTCTTTGATCCTTTATGTTTGTTTCGTATATTTGTGGGTCTCTCTCTCTCTCTCATCCTTTGTTTTAGTGTTTCGCACATCTCTCTCTCTCTCTCTCTCTCTCTCTCTCTCTCTCTCTCTCTCTAAAAATGAATCTATCTCATCTTTGAAAGCTATAGTAAGTAAAGCGCTCTCTCTCTCTCTCTCTCTCTCTCTCTCTCTCGCGATATAAATAATTCCATCTCATCTCTGAAAGCTGTAGTAAGTAAAGTTCTCTCTCTCTCTCCTTCTCTCTTGTTGTGTGTAAACATCTCTCCAACTCTCTCTCTCTCTGTTGTGCGTAAACATCTCTCTCTATCTCTCTCTTTTGTTGTGCGTAAACACCTGCGTGACCGACCTTGGAAGTGGCTGGGATCCATATATTGACATTTGATCCATTTCCTTTCGAATGCCCCTTTCTGTGTGTGTGTGTGTGTTCTTTTTTTTTTTTTTTTTTTTTTTTTTTTTTTTAAGCAAAGTTATATGGTAAACATTGCGAAGAGAACAGGGTTCATGCTAGTATAGTTTTGTTTTATTACTGGAATATGTTGGAGGGTGGTGAGTTGTATCGCGTACGTGCCCGTTTGAGTGCTCATTTCAAATTTTTTTTTTCGAGTGCTCATTTCTTAATTTTTTGTCGAGTGCTCATTTCTATTTTTTTTTTCGAGTGCCTTTCAATTTTTTTTTTTTTCTTTTTTTTCTTTTTTTTTTTTTCGAGTGCTGCGCAAGCGTGTTCGCTGCCGAAGTTGCCCATCTAGAGACGACCACAAGAACGAACACAGCATGTTTGCGATTGGCACGGGCCCGTCTGCCTACAGCATCAAACTGTCTTGTGTCCGAAGTGTGTGCCTCGTACGTAGGTAAGTTACATCATGAAACTTTTTTACAACTTGTTTGCATAAATGCTATAATTTTAATCTTTACAAAATATATATCATCCATTTTTTTTACCTAAAATACTGCAATAGTTTATTTTTCATTTTTGTCGATATTTCCAAATATTCTAAAATATTCCCTTTTCGAAATATTTCTTTTTGAGGACTGCAAAATAATTTTCAAACATCTAGCAAGCCACCATAATAGTTTTATGCAAATCAATGCATAATTATATAGCTAAGTAACACATTGAAAATTTCACTCCATTCCTCCATTTCAGGTAGCAAATTTGGCCGTCGCACTTGTCGTGGGTGGGGCCCTATTTACTGTACATATCCATTAGGTAAGTTGCATACCGCTATATATTCTTGTTCTCTATAGAATTTGTGATATTCTGGTAGATTTTCATGCATAAATATCATATCTTATAGTAGTTACAGCCATTTTTATCAAATGAAATTTTCATGGTAAAAAAAAAAAAAAAACAAGGTGGTCAACAAATGACCTTTACATTAGAGTAAGTTTTATGGGTCAGATTTTTTTTTGATGATTGCAAAATAATGTTGAAACGTCCAGCAATCTACCATAATAGTCTTATGCAAATCTACACATAATTAGGTAACTAGATAACACATTGAAAATTACATTCCATTCCTCCATTTCAGGTAGCAAATTTGGCCGTCGCACTTGTCGTGGGTGGGGGCCCATTTACTGTATATATCAATTAGGTAAGTTGCATACCGCTATATATTCTTGTTCTCTATAGAATTTGTGATATTCTGGTAGATTTTCATGCATAAATACCATATCTTATAGTAGTTACAGCCATTTTTATAAGAAATTTTCATGGTGAAAATAGCAGGTAAAAAAGTGAACTTTAGATTTGGCCCCTGATATAACAGCTAATATCATCTTTGTCCAAATATTTTTACATAATTACTTTTTAGGATAATATGACTTTATTCTGTATAAAATTCAGCCACTTCCTAATTCATTTAGGTACAAAAAAAAATTTGTGAAAATTTGCCAGTTTTTGGAGGCAAAAAAAATTTACCTTTTTTTTTCTATTTTCAGATTTTGACCTCTATGGGTCCGACACCTTTTCTGGCTGTGGAGACTTGTAAATTGTAGTTTTAGGAAGGATTCCCTCAATTTATTTTCTTATATAGGTTATTTTGTATTTTTTATAAATATTTTTTGTAAATTATTTTTTTGTTATATACTTATTTTTTTAAAATATTTGTAATAAATATCAAATTTGTAGATGGGTATTATTTATCTCTTCAGTAGTATAGTATTATCTTTAAACTAATTTTAGAAACTATAATGTACAGCAAAAATGAAGTTACTGATTTTTGGCAAATTTTTCTAGACGCTCGGGTCGAGGTTGACCCACATTACTTTTAACCGGTTAGCGAAATAGCGATACCTGTCCAGGGTTAATTATGGTCATTACGTCAAACCTTGCTATCCTTTTCTTGATGAACTTTTAAATGATCTTCCGTACTGAAAAGTACCATGGAAAACGGTAATTTATTGCATATTGTAAATTACAGAGAGATACTGGTGGGAGATATGGGAAAAACAACAATAAAAAAAATGAGTGAGAGAGGGAGGGAGAGGGATGGGGTATAGAGGACGTTTGTGCAGATTAGTCCTGTTGGCTCATGCGACTTTGCCTTTAAAAGTCAAGAGTAAACGCCTCAACTAACACCATTTGACAATGCAATGTATTACCAAAAATTGGCGAGAGGCGTCTTGTGCTCTACGTCTTGTGTTTTACGTAGCCCAAAAAGCTGTCTTATCTCTCTCTCTCTCTCTCTCTCTCATCTCTCCTCTGTTCTACTTCTCTCTCTCCTCATCAGTCTCTCTCCATGTAGGAAATATATACTAATGCCTAATGACATGCACTAACGATGTAATTAATTTAAGAATTACAATAACACCAAACAGAATAACCTCTATGTATACACAAACTTTAATCAAAGCTGGACATATTTCACAAAAGGAATATCATTTAACATAAGAAAAAATATTGGAACGCAAAATACTGGGAGAGAAGTTCATAGAAACGACACCGGATACAATCCCCTTGAGAAAATCGTGGTTGTCGCTGAATTTAGAAGCTTGCTTGTTCTGGAAGCTCTCTGCTTTTTCTATCATTCATTGAAACCCCTGGAATTTCTCCAATCCTTTAGATTTAAAATTTCATCTATGTGCTAGTTACTCACCAGATCTACAGAGAGAGAGAGAGAGAGAGAGAGAGAGAGAGAGAGAGAGAGAGAATACAAATAAGGAAGATTAGTAGCTGAATGCTTGAACGCCGCTGAAAAATGGTCACTACACATCTCTGGGGTTTGCCCCATTCAATCGAATGACCACCAAGTGCATACTTCACTGCTTTGGTCAGCATAGCCACCATAAGGCAGTGAGGAAAAAAGATATGGAAATCAAATGATATTTAATTGCTTTTCTAGATTTGAGAATAAAACTTCCTAGTGAAAACTATAAGTCATGTAGCAGAATATCCTCAGAAATATCGTACGGAAAGTAAGGAAGTTCCAGGTGATGAGATAAAGATGAAGGAAAGACGGAGATGTAATTGGCACCAAGGGTTCCTGTGGACACCGAACAAGTAGGGTGACCCAGACCGATGCCCAGACCTATCTGGGTAAGACCTTTATGGGAGGCTGGAGATGAACGACGATTTGTGGAAGTGAAAGAGAAGCAGAGATATAGTTGGCTTCATTTCCAATATCACGCGTCGTTGATGGTCAACACCACCATGAAGGGCAAAACTGTCTTCAAACATTCAACATTACCTATATGTGATTACTTTTGTTAATTAAGCAGAGGACATGCACAACTACTACTAATTTGTATATTGTCATCTCTTCCTCCTCTCTTTCTCTTAACTTCCCCAGCCATAGAAAGAGAAAAGGATTCCATTTCCGGGAAACGATCAAGTCCTGTTTCCATGATTCCATTTTGGTATTTTTCGTGAATAACAAGCTTTAAACTGAACATTTTATTGCTCTTATTCATTATTACTTCCTGGGTTAAAAGAGCAAGTAGAACATATTGGAAGATACTAATAATTTTAAACCATAAAATTGCGGATTTATATTTGAGAAAATGCCCTTTGAATAATGTCGCGTCATTCCAGTTATGGACAGATATTATTGCATGTTTTTAATGCTCGTTCAATTAAACTAAAGCTTATCAACGGACAAATTAATAGGATGAGTAAGTTACGCTATTTTCTGTATTTAGAAATAAGTCTGTATCGAAAGAAATGAATTATGGGTGGTACTTTCCTAAAAATGTAATTTGTAAAATCAATATGTGATTTAAGCAGAAATGACAAAGACAAAGTGATTCCGAGTTTCTAATATCCATTAATTTGTAATTACTCGGAACAAATAAGCATACTTACAGCAAGTAATCTTTATTTTGGAAGGCAAGTAATTTACCTTATATTGTAAATATTTTCAGTAAATAAAAATCTGATATATAACAGAGGAATATATAACAATTGGTGGGTAATAGTCGAGGAAGACTATTATCCGCCAAACTCAGCAATAATGTAAGTATATTTTCCCCCTTCTCACCATACAGCCATTATTTTTTCTCATTCGCATTTAACATTAAGAAATCACTTCCACATATCAAAGATGCCTAAACATTCCCTTCATAATTTCACTTCATCACTTTGGCTTCCAAAGACACTACCCACGATGCTACCCTTCTTGCTTCACCTATTCTGCGACTCACTTGCTCCTTTTGCCTCAAAGTATCTAAATGAATCGTCGGCTTCTCTTCTCAAACCATCCGCACTAACATTCAGTGCTCCATCATCTGGTTCCCTTTTGCTACGAAGCCTTACTCTTGGTCAAATTTAATCTCAAAAGAAAATGCACACGCATACAAATAAATGCATATAAGTGACTGTGTGTGCTACTATATGTTCAGTAATTTTATCTCTGGTCAGTCATTTTAAGCGGGAACAAGTCTTAAGGTTATTGTATTATGTAATCAATGACTGAAACATTGGAACTATTATCGTTCAAAACTTGAACCAAAAAGACTTAAATGATGTTCTAAAACTTTAATTATCTAAGTTTCAGATCTAGAAATCGTATACTACATTACGAAAGTACCTTTGCAAACGCCAATTTTATTACTAATTTTTCCAACGCTTTAAATTTTCTTAAACTTCGTTTACTTTTGTATAAAGATGTTACTGGCATTCTTTGACAAATAGCTATCCTGCTAAATGCACTTTGCAAATCTTACCTTTTTATATGTCTGAGTAACTAACTCCAAGTGACATATGGCTATAATTTTACTTACACTTTGCTATGGTAATAAAAAAAGTCTTTATCATAATTTAGGAAATAACACGTAAATTAACTTTGCGATCACCATCAAACATAAAAAAATCAGTCGTTAAAGAAAAAGTCGATAATTGGAGGAATTACGAAATTTTACTACAACATCCAAGTTAATTTTTGTACGTCATCAAATTACCTATAATTAAATGCATCAAGAGGCCCCTTTGTGTTTGTTAGTTTACGGTTTTAGAAACCAGATTGCTCAAGTAATCAAAAGGTGCTCTCACCATGAGTATGACTCCATACGTTTTAATGAAAAGTGATGCAAATAACAAAAGGAACTACCATGAATAGGGTACTATTACTGTTACCTCCCCTACTGCCTTGTTTACTTCACGCTTCAAAGTTGTAGCGCACGTTCACGCACACGAGCGCGCACACACATTTTCCATCCACGAGATAAGGCTAGTTGAGATACATACTCTTATTATCTCTGCCAAACTTTGAAGGTCAATATAATGGTTAGGTCTGATTAGTGCATTTACAGTACCCGAATCTTATTTCTGAAACTGCTTACGATAGTTAAAGTAAAAAGAAAAACAAGTAAATCCTTTATCTCATCTTAATTACAGTTCAGCTAAAAAAGTAAACAAGAAATTACTTCCTTCTTGGACCAAAGCTAAACCCCCCAAAAATAATATGCAACATTTTTAAGAACCTTAAATATATCAACTTCGCTAGCGAAAATAATTAGTTTAAACAGTAGGAAATGAAATTCCTTATATACTAGATGGAATTGATGATATTAACCAGTTCGACAAAATGAGGAATTCTGAATATTTTTTATTAATAAGTTTTGCAGGATTGAGAAATTTCTGGCTTATCGCAAAAACCGTATTGTGTTCAGACCAAGTTGCAGTTTGTGCTTCTGACCTTGTGATAAAATTAAATTTACAGAAAACTGTAAATTTAATCAGCGGCAAATTGGCGTACGTTTCTTTTCCCTCAGATGTGAACAAGTGGCAATCTGAATTTTAGATAAAACCTTATTTTGCAGTTATAAAATTGTTTTCGCTTTACACAAAGTAAAGATCATTGTAACCTCTACTTAAGTCTGTTCTTACATCTTCCTCGTTGAATAATTGCGTGAACTCACTGAGGTATAAGATATAGTTATCCCAAATATTTTCGCTTGAAATTTTCTCACCATTATATAAATGAATAAATTCAGGCCCCGATACAATGATATCACTACTTTTGCCCAAATTCAGACTAAATTACGTGAATTGAAAACAATAGAATTTACACTCACGACCAACTCCTTAATCTGATACTATAAACAGTACAATATTCAGATCTAAGTAGTTATCCATCTTATTTCCATGTTTTAATACACTTACTATCAATTTAATATATGTGCCTGACATTTTACTCTATTAGTATTTTACTTTACTATTGGTTTAAAAGGAATAAAATTTGTTATTTTGAAATGGTGTCACAGTCGTTTCTGTTGCTGTATATGTAACCTATTCTGATTCCTAACTGCTGTACAACCTCTTTTTATTTAGCTTTTCGTGTAATGTTGCATTACAATTGTTTTATATTTCATATGGAAGCTTCCATTACTCTGAATAAATGGCGCTCGGTGCTTACAATGCTCTTATATGAAGGAACCTACTCCATTCATCTTTCATTTTTCTTCATTAGGAACACTAATGCGTCAGATACGTGGGGAATGTATCGTCATATTAAAATTCTTAAAGGGCAATTTACCAAGGAAAGTAAACAAATGAGCTTAATAGCAGGAAAATGGTTGTGCTTCGTAAAAGAATAAATACAAAATATTACTCGACGAGTAAAATATTTTCTACGGGAATACAGAGAAAATGGTTAATAATTCTACATCCACTAAACACACAGAAAAGCTCTTTCGTATTTCGGCATAACTTTTATGAATGTCAAGTGAAAACTCTTCCCTTTATTTGGGGTTTAATACAGCGAAGGAACCACTGTTGCGTGTCTTAGTTCTTTTTTTTAGGTTCTGTAAACTGGAATTACTTCATAGAAATGGTTTCCGTCACGAACATAGGAATAATGCTAATGAAAAGAATAGGTACCAAAAATTCTTTGAAATAAAATGTGAGAACTCTGACGACTAGGAGCTACAATTATGTCTATCCAAAATCCAAAGCGACGCTTATTTTTCATCTGCCTGATTTCCATTTGCTTTCGTTACCATCGTCTTAGCATTTATTTTAAACTATTTTATCAGTCGCTGCTGCTTCTCTCAAAAAGTACACCTGATCTTATTATAATAAGTCAATAATCCTTCCACATACAACTTAAGAGGGCTTTTTTATGTGCAATTATATAAAACCACCCAGTTAAAACACATCCCCCCCCTCCATGTGAATATCTTTACTGCCAAAAATAAAACTACCTTTGAAATGGAACGTGAGAATTAATGCTTAATAAATCTATTCCCGTTTCTCTGTATTTCACAACTATGTAATAATTTTAACCTGCGGCACCTCAGCATGCATAAAGATTTTCTTATCAAACAGCATTTATACACTTCCCGAATACCAAGATACAAAGACGTCAAATTAATGCTGTGAAATGGGATACTCGCACCTAAATTAAGTACCATCGCAGACCTGATATATAAAACCAAAACCTTCAATGCAGATGGTGATACGAAAAATTTAAAAAGAAAAAAATCATGAATAGGCGAAGCAGAATTCTTAAAACCTCGACTTGCAGGAAATCCGGTTTTGTGCCATATTACCCAAACAATCCTCTTCTTATCAACGAAATCCACTAAACACCGATATGTCTTGGACGTAGCTCCTACTGCAAGAGAGACTTCACCAGATATTGCAAACAAAGCTTTCCACTTATACTCAGGAATTTAAGAATTCTTTTATAATTGAAAATGATGTCAATGGGAAATACATAACAGGATAGTTAGCTGGATGATTTCAGGAATCTGTGTTGAAATCGCTGCCACTTCAGTCGTAAAGTTTGTACTGACAGGTATGTCCATATTAATGGTTATACATTACACAACCACTTATATCCATTTCTCACACGATAACTGTGTTCTGTCAATAAAAATGACTCTGGCTAAATGGTGTGGTTCGGGTCTCACCACCTACCCTGCCAACTATCTTTTTAGAACTGTTATGATAAATTAGAAACAAAAATTAGTTGTATGTGAAAATTAAACCAGGGATCGACTTCCGGGAGATTGTATATGAATAGGCAAGTTCTGCTATGAACATGACAGTTAGTAGATTGTGGAGGATCGCAGTCAGGGTAAAAGGCTCTTGGGGCTAGCGCCATAACCCTAAAATCATTTTAGGGTTATGTATGTATGTATGCAAACATACATACATACATAAGGTGTATGAATTAAATGCTACGTTTTGACATTTTTTTTATGAATTTTTTTCCCAGGTGAGAATGTATCAATCATGAAGCGCGTTTTGTTGTTCTTTCTCAGACAGTACTCCTATTTTAGTGATATTTCGTTGATATTGTTAGACAAAAGTCGTAAAGACTCGTAAAGAAATAATGACTAGATTCCTAAGATATGTCAAAATATATAATAAACTTCAGCCTGAAACTAAAAGTTAATGTAACCATTAATAAACGTAAAAATGTTAGAAAAATAAATAAAATTATTTTGGAAGTATCAAATAAACTGTAAATGCCCAAACGCGCCTTTAAGAAACCATTTTTGCCTTCACAGCTTTCTCTTTCAACGCAGCCTCGTGTTTTCAAAATAGTGGTAAGTAAAGATGATTGGAACTGAGGGAAATGCAATAGCTCACCACTGAATGATGATACTAATTTTTGCACTTCATAAAAATATCAATGGTCTTCAACGATTTACCGTAATCACTAGAAAAAAGCAAAACCAAATTAAACTTCTCATAATTATAATAAAAAAAAAAGTTCAACACCACGGATATCAAAGGTTTTGTGAAACTTAAGGGAAAAAACAAATACCTATGCACAGAGAAAACAGGAAGAAAACAAAAACTAAAGCATGCAACAGAAAACCACATAATCCAATAAAAAGCGCGTATGACCATTCAACAAAGCTTAATTCGTTAAAAAACTAAATAAAAATGATGTATAAACACTCACCTACACCAGGACAACGATGATCTGCTGAAAATGGAAAAATAGTAAAGCTTGATGATATAAAATCTGCAATGAATTTTGATCAGTATTTTAAATGAAGGTTACTGTGAACCGGATCCAACTTTTTTCACTCTTTATTTGAAATACTTACAAGAGAATGTGATCAGAAGACACGAGTCTTTCACAAACTAAAAAAAAAAAAAAAAAAAAAAAAATACTGTAAAAAATGATTGATGAAATTCTGATTCCTCTATTTCTCTCCATTGACCATTACATGTAATATGTATATAAAAAGAAAGCTAATCGCTGTTTCTGATCTTCAACCGTAATGAATTCCATCAACTGTGTCTGTCCCGCGAGTTTTCATCAGAAACAGGACGCCGTTTTTCGCAACATTCGATTAGAACAAAAATAATCAATATGAAAAGATTGATGTAACTAAAGGAGGCTTTATATTCACGCCGGGTCATCATCTTGAAACAGGCGACTGCAAAGCAATTTTTAAACAGATGGATAAAAGATGGAAAGTATAGTTTTGAAAAATTGAAACTGTAGCCAAGTGCGAAGAATTAATACATACCGCGTATGTTGTTTATACCACATAGTCGTCTAATTCATCCGCAATAATACACAGAAAGACTGAATGGCATACAGATTGTAAGTACTTTTATCATTAGAGTAATACGTTAATTAAAAAGGTCTTGCTTTGTCGTTTAAACAAATGTTTCCAGTAGTTTTTGTGATCAGGAGGCAATTCAAATTTCAGATAAGCCTGTGCACTTCAGTTATATAATTGTTTGCTGTTAACATAAGATCATAGTAACTGATAATAGTGCCTGCTTTTACATCTTCTGTGTTGGATAACCAAGTGAATTCATCCAGAATACCCCGAACTTGAATTTATCCAAATATAATGACCAGATTTACGTTGCCCCCCGGTTGGATCACTACTTGGGACCGTATTCAACTCAAATTACATCGTTAGAAAACAACATGAGTAATTATCTGGCAATTTGTAAAAAAAAATCTAAAATATTATTCCAATAACTAGTTGTCAAGACTTGCAGCGTTAATGACATTTCCAGGAAGATAAAGACTAAATAGTATTTATTATAAAGGGTGTACGAAATGTACAATGATGATACTGTCCCTCAGTAGAGGTGATATTTACATGTGTTCACATCTAGATTTTGACATACGGGCTAATAACAACTAAAGCTTCAATACAGGTACACTGATATATACATTATTTTAGTCCTCTGAGCTATAATCATACCGGTGATTAAGTTAAAAATTTCATTTGGTAAGACTTTGTGCGTGGTATAAAAATTAATCTTTCACTGAAGTCTCTCTTTGTCGACCTAAAACTTTAATTTGATGCTAACATCTTCTCCCCAGAAAACAGTACTAAAGTCCTAATGCGTTCAGTATTTCGTAGCTTCCACAAAATTTAAATATAGCGCTATTTTCGTAAATCGCATAAAATTATTATTAGTTTTTACGATCAATAATCTCAGTAAAATCATGTACGTTTCATGGTTTCGTGTAAGCGCTTGAATTTAAAAGATATTAGTTTTTTGTAACTTCCTAAAAAACCTAATGAGGGTTTTGGAAGCATTCCAGAACTTCTTGAGTAGGGGAGCAATTCGTTTATTATACTCGCTTTCACTTTGGTTCTGAAGGAACTACGAGATATCGAACACAAAGGCAATGGAATATTAGCTTACGCAACCTGCTATATCCAGCAATATTTTGCTACTATTCACGCTCGTAGGATGTTATATCATTCCATAACGAAAATATTTTGTCTACGTTATCAAGATTTTTCCTTCCAAACTCGACACAAAAATCACGTTTAAATTCCTCAGTTTGGATGAGGATAAACCACACGAAATGGAAAATTTCATTTACAGATTTAATACATAAATAGCAATGGTCAAGGAGTGACATTTTTAAACATATCGCAGCTCCTAAGGTCTAAAAACTTGTTTTAAGGTGTCCCAAAGATTGTCTAATCATTCTGGAGGTCCATATCAGACTTCTTATTCCCTTTAATAACTTACTACGATCCGTGCTGGAAACGGCTTATTCTCAGGATCCGTGTGGAAACGGCTTATTCTCAGGATCCATGCTGGAAACGGCTTATTCTCAGGATCCATGCTGGTAACGGCTTATTCTCAGGATCCGTGCTGGAAACGGCTTATTCTCAGGATCCGTGCTGGAAACAGCTTATTCTCAAACAACTAACTTTCGGAACATGACTATTTGAGTTAGTATTTGTGTTAGTCACTGGAATGAATCGATAGTAACAGAGTATTTTCATGCTGTCTGGAATACAAAACGAGTAATGGAGTTATGGAAATTCATTCGTGAACTCGAACGAGTACTGTTGAAATATCGCTGGTAATATTAATGAGATGCAAATTCTATCACCTGGATGTTCAGGCAGACAGGTTCAAACTCGCAAACCGAAGAACTGGGTATTGCTGGTATTAGCAGATTTAGCTGGAAAGGAAGATGCCATAAAATTGTTGCGATACTGCCTGCTGGCATTAGGGATTCATTTATATCAACAAAGCGATGGTTTAAATAAGCCATAATAAAACAGACGTAAAGAGCATCTCGTTCTGGATAGGAGGGCAGTTCAGGAAAAGACTCGAAGACAAGCAAAGTAATCATAAGAATACCTTGAATATAATCCCCTTGGGAAAAACACGCGATACAAACCTCTTAGAATATTGGAAAAATGTTCAAACATCGAACAAGGCTAATATAAATTTTATAAAAATTAAAGATAGAAAAATACTACGGACTAGATAAAAAAAGAATAGTGTACTTCCGAAGTAGATTTAAAAATCTGAACAACCTGATATGTTACATGTACAAGTACACACACAAAAGCATTCTGCTGAGACGTAAATACAAACGAGGAAATAATATATATATATATACTATATATATATATATATATATATATATATATATATATATATATATATATATATATATATATATATATATATATATATATATATATATATATATATATATATATATATATCTATCTATCTATCTATCTATATATATATATATATATATATATATATATATATATATATATATATATATATATATATATATATATATATATCTATATATATATATATATATATATATATATATATATATATATATATATATATATATATATATATATATATATATCTATATATCTATATATATAGATATATATATATATATATATATATATATATATATATATATATATATATATATATATATATATATATATATAGATATATAGATATATATATATATATATATATATATATATATATATATATATATATATATATATATATATACAAGCAAGTTGTGCTGATCTTGTTAAAACGAAACTTGACACTCAATGCTCGAATTACTGCAAAGACAAAAATTTTGAAAAAAGTGGTCTTGAATCATTGGTCATCAAATTAAATTGAAATTATAGATTGCAAATAAGACCTTAAAAATGCTGAGAAGTAAAGTTTGATAATATTCCGTACGCATGAGAAAGAGTAAAGTAGCACTAGTGAATTTAAACAGGCCTGGAAGACACTAAACAGAATGCTGGTTTTTCATTAACTTAAATTTTTTCAGTAATTAACTGATTAAATCTAACAGTTTTGTATAATACCTGTTTTATCATTTTTTTTAGATTTACATGTAGTGTTGTATTAGATTCCTCCTCTCTTTTCATAACTTTTTATTAATAACTAAAAAATATTACAATTTCACATTCCTGGCTCACTTAATCATAGTCCCTTTTAGCATGAAAGCTTCCATTACTCTGAATAAATGGCGTTCCGCGCGTACAGTGCTGTAACATGAAGGAAAGTACCCCATTCATCTCTCATTTTTATTCATTTAGAACACAAATGTGTCCGTTAGGTAGGAAATGTATCGCCTTATTTACCTTCTTGAAAGGCAATTTACAAAGAAAATGTTAACAAATTTAATAGGATGAAAAATGGGTGTGCTTCACCTTAGGTTATATAAAAAAAAAATACTATATGTATTACTTACTATACGAGTAAAATATTTTCCACGTGAATCGAGGGAGAATGATTAATAATCACAGTCATTAAACTCACACAATAGTTCATTCACATTTGGGCAGAACTTTCATGAAAAATTTCTCCTTTATGGGGTTTAATGCTGCTTAAATAACTACTGTTATTTTCTTGAAATCTTTTCTGTAGGTTCTGTAATACGGACTTACTTCATATAGATAGTTTCCGTCACGAGCAGAGGAATAATATTAAAGAAGAGAATATGTTCCAGGAGTTTTTGGAAGTAAAATGTGTGGCCCTAACAAAGAGGAGCTACAACTGCGTCTCTTGACATTTATTTCTACTTTTGCCTGACTTACATTCACCATCATAGCCTTTTTCTTGTTGGCATTGCATTTACACTTTATTTCATCAGACTCATGGATACGTTAAATTTAATAAGAAAAATTTCGCGAATACGCGAGGCAGATCAGCCCTACCTTCTTTCCGGGGGACTCATAGAGTTTCAAACCGATTGGTAATCAGACACCCACTCCATCCTATCACCCCCCCCCCCTTTTGCAATGCATTGCATATTCATCCAGTTCATCCTCACAAAACTCCCGCTGAAGACCACGGAGATGGTCAAAACATGTAGACTACACCAGCTCTTGAAGGAGTCTTACCAGCAGTACAAGGATACATAATACCTTATCCAAGAAAATACCAAAAACACCAAATAGCTACCAAGATTTAGTTGAAATTTCTGGCCTTGGTTTCTATACCCATCAAAGAGATATAAGCAAAATATATCATAGAATATTTTATGACAAATATAAATACTGAAATTAGACTCGACAACCTATCTGAATCAGAAAAACGAATTATCAGAAGAATTGAAAAGACCCTGTATAAGGTTCATTCGATGAAAACTGCCTTAATTTTCAACAAAATATTATTATTATTATTATTATTATTATTATTATTATTATTATTATTATTATTATTATTATTATTATTATTAGTTATTATTATTATTATTATGACACTTCAGACTTTTTCTGCTGAAATGACTTTTTTGCTTTAAATTCTTGCAATTAATGTGCATTTCCTTTATGCATGACTTTCTGGTTAAGTACAATATTTGTTAGGCATGTTCTTTAAAAGCATGTTTAAAGAATGAAAATATTTGGAAAAGAAACCCTCTCTAGTAGCTTTTCCTTTGAAATTAGCCCGTAACAACAACAACAACAACAACAACAATTACTACTACTACTATAATAATAATAATAATAATATAATAATAATAATGAATAAAAAATATAATAATAATAATTATTATTATTATTATTATTATTATTATTATTATTATTATTATTATTATTATTATTATATAGCTCCTACTAGTATAATCAATTCACAGCGCCCTGATGATGATAGTGAAGACAATGACGTCTCATGATTCTTTTTCCCCCACAAGACCACTTCTATCGTGGGAACGTGATCACTATGGTGACGTCATCGACTGGTCACATGACCAGGACGTGACTACACGAAGAAGAAGAAGAAGAAGAAGAGAGAGAGAGAGAGAGAGAGAGAGAGAGAGAGAGAGAGAGAGAGAGATTAATATTCTTAATCTTTTGCTTGTTATTTTCACATTGATAGCCCTACCTAAATTTTTTTGGTAGCATTGTCATCCATGGCATTTAAGCTATGATACTGTAAGAAACACAAGATGATTAATGATGAATGCACTGCAATGTTATGTAAAGAATGAAAGAATATATTTTATTTTAAAATTTCATGTTTATTTCTCTATATATATTTTAGCATTAAGTTTACTGGAGCACATAATTCATATATTATTAAAATCCTAAAATCATTGGCTTGATGTTTAGTGATGAAATTGGGAAACACTACTTTTCTTCTTGTAAAACCGAGGTGTAATGAAAGTGTTCACTTTTGAAAGACAACTTTCTCAGGAGAGCTGAGGTGGGAGCGGAGGTCCTTATTGCATGATGATTTGAGAGACACTGACGAGTTCGCAACCTTCCAGCCTTGTGGTTGGCTGATCAACAGCCAATCAGGAACGTTTCAAGGAACGGGACAGGGCACCAGATGCACGGGTGCTGTGAATTAATTACAGACATGTACTTTTCCAATTATCATCACTGTTTAAACTTGTTCTTAAACAACATGCCAAGTAAATATGTGTTTCACTAGAAAGTCATGCATAAAGGAATGCACTTGATTTGTAAAAATTTAAAGCAAAGAAATAATTTCAGTAGAAAAAGTCCGAAATGGCACAAATGAAAATCCAGATGTTTCAACGTAACTGTGGACTGTAAGAGAAGGTCAATTACTCCCAAAGAAAGCAAAGCGGATCAACTATTTAAAAGAACCATTGACTTTCCTGCTCATGAATGAGTCAGGATCCCTGTTTCAAATCATTACCTTGATTTTGTGCTTCAAACTTCTCCATGTATCTAGTCGTAAGTGTCATATATAATATATATATATATATATATATATATATATATATATATATATATATATATATATATATATATATATATATATATATATATGTATAAATATATATATATATATGTATAATATATATATATATATCTAATAAAAGGAGCCCAGAAAACACCAAAATAGAGAAAAAGTACTATATTTCAGAGACTGCTGTCTCCCTCTTCAGGTAGATGAATGAGAAAAGTTCACAGAAAAGGTGGTATTTATACCAAGAGGTCCATCACAAACAAGCCATTTTAAGTCACCCCCGCTGATAATCTTCCTCTAATCTTCTTAAGGGTTGGTTGAATGAAGACGTTGTCGATCGTGTCCGAAATCCATCCTCCTTTTGAGATGTTCATTACCTGCCTCTCTTTTATTAAGGACCGATTCCATCATTTGACTCTTGTACCGGCAGTTGCTGCTATAAATTACACGTGACAAATTCCAGTTTATTCTATGGTTATGTCATTTATATGGTTGAAAACATAGCCGAGTTCTGTTGTCCATACCTAACTGACCGTTTGTGTTGTATTAATCTCTGGGGAAGGGATTTACCTGTAAATCCGATGTAAGATTGGTCACAGTCCTGGCATGGGATTTCGTATACCCCAGAGTCCTTTGGAGATGTCTTTTGTTGGACGTTAATCAGGGATTTGGCTAAGGTGTTTGGGTAAGTAAATACAAAAGGGTTCGATTTTCCGAGGGGGTTGGTTATTCTCTTAATCGTGTCCAGGTGGGGAATTATTATTTTATTGTTGGGTGTATCTCTGGTCTTGTCTTTAGGGGGTCGGTAGAAAATTACGTTAGCTTTGTGAAATTGCTTTCTCAATTATATGGTCAGGATATTTTAAAGACGAAAGTTGCTTGCGAATTAGTTCAAATTCTTTTTCCAGGAATTCTGGGGAACAAATTCGTAAGGCTCTTAAGAACAAGTTACTAGCTACACCTATTTTGATAGAAATGTCATGATAGCTAAAGTAGTGAATGTATGAAAGTGAGAACGTTGGTTTTCTGTATATGGTAAATTTGTATTCTGTCGTATCTCTGATTATTAAAACATCAAGAAAAGGAATTTTGTTGTCTGTTTCCCATTCAACTTTAAATTTGATGCTGGGCACTAATGTGTTTAATTTCGAGAGGAATTCATTGAAATTGCCCCACCTATTATCCCAAAATGTTAGGATATCATCCACGTATCTCATCCACAGCATGTTTTTGGGTTTTATTGCATTTATTACTGTAGTTTCAAAGTATTCCATGTACAGATTGGCTAGAACAGGACTTAAAGGACTACCCATACTACACCCGAATTTTTGCTTGTAGAATGATTCCCCGAATGAAAATACGTTATTAGATGCACATATTCAACTAGCTTTATTATTTTTTGTCAAGCGCCAATGGGAAATGATCTGAATAGGGGGATAATTTTACCCTTAAAAACTGAAGAACGTCCCCTGTACTGGTACTTTAGTGAACAAGGAATCTACATCAAGGCTTAAAAGTTTTATGTTTGTGAAGTGGTATATTGTGCTTCTCTGAATTTGTGACAAAAATCTTCCGAATGTTTAATGATTGTATGGAGAAAGTTATATATATATATATATATATATATATATATATATATATATATATATATATATATATTATATATATATAGTATATATATATATATATCTAAGATATTCTGCTACCACTATAACACAACAAAGATATAGTTATCTATATATATATATATATATATATATATATATATATATATAATATATATTATATATATATATATATTATACAGTATATATTATTAATATATAGATTAACTATATCTTTGTTGTGTTATAGTGGTAGCAGAATATCTTAGACCCACCCAGGATGGAAGCTTCTATTACTCAGAATAACTGGAGCCCCGGGCGTACAGTGCTGTAATATGAAGGAAAGGGCCACATTCACCTCTCATTTTTGTTCACTAGGAACACTATGGGGTCTGGTATGTACAGCCTTATCAACATCTTGAAGGGCAATTTACCAAGGAAAAGTACAAACTTAACAGGTGGGAAAATGATTGTGCTTCGTAAAAGGATATATAGAAAAAACTGACTAGGCGAGTAAAATATTATCCACGTGAAACGAGAAGTAACGATTAGTAATTATACCCATTAATTAAACACACACAATTCCTTACTCGTATTTTGCTACAACTTCTAGGATGCAAAAGGAAAAATCTCTCCTTTATGAGGTTTAATGCTGCGAGAGTAACTACTGTTACGTGTCTCAATTCCCTTTGGTATGTTATGAATAGCGAATTTACGCACATAAGAGCTCATTCGTGTTTCAACTCCGCTTTTATGGATGTCACATGAAAATCTCCTTTTTAGGGTATAATGGCGCGGAAGTAACTACAGTCAAGAGTTTTTATTTTTTTTTTTTATTATTTTTTTTTTTTTTTAATTCTACAATAAGAAAAAGAAATGGGATGGTTTCCGCCACATACAGAGGAATAATGCTAGTGGGAAAAAAAAACAGCTAGCAGGAATTTTTAGAAATAAAATGTGTGGACTCTAAGGAGGAACTACATTTGGGTGTCTATCCGAGATTTTTTTTTTATTTATTTTTTTTAGCTGATAGGTAAGATGGATGAGAGAAGAGTGAGGGCAGTTAGGCAGGGAATAGTTTAGAAATTAGTAAGAGTAATGTAAAGTGTACAGATTACATATTTTGAAGTTTATTTCCTAATAGTATAATCATATTTAACCAAAGTTCCAATTTTCAAATTTTAACCTTATTTTTAATTATCATAATGTTTTGCATTATATCTACTTAGTAAATTCTACATATTACTTTTTCACAAAACATTTCTTAAAAAGTATAATGGTTAAGGTTCGTCGCGATGAATATATGAAGATATCCGGGATCCAAACCGATATTATGTTTACAACTGCTTTGTTTCTATTTACTATCTTTAACTTTTCTCTAGTTAGCACTCACTTCACACTTGATTTTCTCATTCGCTGCCGTTTCTGGCGAAAAGTACCAATTCAGTCTCGTTTTCAATTGTTAACCACTCCATAATCAATTGACAAGGTCTTTTGTTATTCTTCAATCACGTAAATGCGCACTGTAACGCACACACACACACGCACGTTTTCCCACGTGTATAATCATCGTCAAGACGCCTTATCATCTTTACCGCCAAAAATAGGTACAATCAGTGAAATGATAGTTGTTAGAATAAATGCTTTATATATTTTTCCTGTTTTTCTATAGATCAGAACTGAACAATCATTTTAATCCGAGGCACCCCGGAATGGATATAGTTTTTAAATTGTTATACCATTCATAAACCTCCCGAATACTGAGTTGCCAAATTAAAATCCTCGCATAAAAGGATACAAGCGCCTAACTATGAAGCACTGCGATGCTGACACACAAACTAGAACTTTCAGTTCATATAATGATACATTAAATTAAAAAAAGGAAAGTTTCGTGAAAATGCGAAGCAGAGTTCTTTGAAAACTCAAAAGAAACCCCGTTTTGTGCCGCACCACTCAATCATCCCCTCTTCATAAGCAAGAAATTCACTAAATAATGTAGTATCTAGGACGTAGCTGCCACGATAACACAGGCTTTGCCAGATATAGCAAACGAAACTTTCCACATTCCCGGGAACTTGAGGATTCCTGCTGAAATGGAGAATGATTTAAATGGGAGATAAACAGCAGGTTACTATTCAGGAAGATTTCAGGAATCTGTTGGAAAGGCTGCTATTTTACTCGCAAAGTTTGGATAGATAGCTATGCCCATTTTAATCTTAATTCCCTATATACATTCACTCACACAGTAACTTTCTCCATACAATCAAAATTGATCACTTAAATGGTTTCTTAGCGGTCTCACCACCCACACCTCTGACTGTCTGTCAATCTATCTAGGTACCAATCTGTCTGTCTATCTCTTTCAAACTGCTGCGAGGGATGGGGGCTAAATATGAAAGGAAGGTGAGAAAGAAACCCTGGGGGTATTTCCGAGACAATATATATTACACAAATTCCACTAAACCTATGGCGCTCCCTTATCAACACCGTTGAATTGTGGACTTGGTGGTTATTAGACTGAGGTCACTTGCAGTCTGGATTTGATTGATTGATCATGAAATTTAGGTCCTAAGGACCAATCACCGGAACCCATT
>NC_087208.1:87858951-87881451 GCF_015104395.2 Macrobrachium nipponense
AAGAGGTATTAAAAGAGTAAGGAAACTATGGAAGAGCCTGTCGGTGAATAAGGAAAAAAATTCCATATAAGAAATGATCCTTTTCATGTATATATTACCGTGCAAAATAATTTATCCCAATTATATAAAACTAAAGTCAATCTGAAAGGCAGAATCATTTCTGCGAAAACAGAATCAACGGATCATTTCATTCCAGGATTGTTTGTCACTTGGGAATTTCGCAATTTACCTGAATCAAACGAAATCTCTTTCAGTGACGCTAGACAGCGCTCATGCTGACTGGCACTTCGTTTGACGCTGCCTAACACGAAATGAAAGTCGTTTCCTTTCTGCCTCTTTTACATAGACTTCAGATATGAAGTTTCCTTATTCAGCCTTTATATGCGTTAATGATTTATCTTTATTCTGTGTACAATTATTTTGAGAGATTCTTTGGTGTCAGGGGAATAAGGAGCATATCTCAAGTTATACTGAATACTCTTAATTTTTCGAAAACACTGTCAACGTCAGTCTCTGGCTTTCATAACGACTGTCTGAATATGTCTTTGAGGATCAATTCTGCTCTGTCATAATATTATCTTAACTAACCTCTCTAAGCGAATTAGCAGAGTGATTGATTTGTCTTTATCATTGCAGAGTTGGCAAAGCAGCTGGCGAGTGTCCATGAATGAAATGATATATTTTCCTTTTCTGGCGTTGTATCAGCCATCTTTTTAACTTAGGAGACAACGCTGGGTTTGTAGAGAGAGAGAGAGAGAGATAGAGAGAGAACAGGCAGAAAGCAGAAACTATTTCTCACCTCTGAAACTCCCTATAGCTGAACATCTGCCGAATAGCCATAAGTCAGTTAATAATTTCTTTTTTATCATTTCAACAATAATCTTCGTTTTGTATTATTGTACATTTTCCGAATAGCTTAAAAAATAAAGGAAAAACTACGGCTAGAACTTTCTCTAAATACCGACAATGAATTTTTGTTATACGGAAAACAATTTCAAAACATAAAATATCTTGAATACCTTCGCGTTTGGTAAAACTAGGACAACATTCCAACGAGACTTCAGATAACATTTACAAAGAACGAAACGTTTTATTACTACCCGGAACCTAAGCTCACTCCTTGTTGTGCATCACCCTGCCAGTCGCTAAGAAACACCTCTCACCGAAATGAAAGGCCTGTCATGAACGAGGATTGATTTCATTACAGTACTAGAGAATGTAGGTTTAGGATGAGGGGAATGTTCTTGCTGGCCTAAAGGATGATGTTCTTTGGACCCTATGCAGTAGCGATATTATCAAAGATGAAAACATCATCATTAACATCATCAACAACACACTAAAATAAATAAAATAGAATAACAAAATGAATAAATAAAAGGAGCCGTTAGCCTCCTTATTTAAACAAAATGTGTTTTTCAGAATCAGACAAACTGAAGTAGGATGAAGCTTTCAAACCTTGGCATCTGGAAAAAATAAATTGCTGAACTGAAACTGTCCAATCCGAGGTTATCACACCCTATCACATACTACGTACACTCGTTCACACAAGCGCCCACACACTTTGTGTGAGCTCTTGTTTGTAAGTATGTGATACGCGCGGCATGATTAATAATCCAGGATTTTTACGGTAACTCGAGAGTCGATAGAGATTTGTTTGAAAATCCTGGAGGTATTTTTTACTTATATTCACCAAAAGAAACTTTGCTTCAGTTAAAAAAGAAAAGTCCTTTACTTCTTATCACCATTCCTGAACTGAGTTATCAAATAAGAATTTATTGGACTCGAATTTACAACAGAGCACTGGTAATATGTCAACTTCCTGGTAAAAAAGCACCTTTGCAAAACTCTTTGCTTCGTTCATCAAAATTTTGTCATTTTTCGATTAATTGCTGAATGAAATACATGACGTTCAGCAACAGGTTTTCGCAAGATACATCATATCCATAAATTTGAAAAATGGGTTTTTGTTAATAACATCACCTAATGATTTTGTGTGTGTGTGTGTGCGCTGTGTAACTGTATGTCTGTCTCTGGAATCTATCTTTGTACATGGAGGAATAAATCTCTCTTTATTATATTACCTATCGACTGAAAACTTTTATTAGAATGTTCGTGCTGATTATAAAGCTGGTTTGCGTAAATTTATTCTATCGCTGCAATGTTGTTTACGAAAGGAGATACTGAAACTTGTTAGATTATTTATATACTCACGACACGAAAATTCAGTTTTCCTAAACATTAAATAACTCTATTCAGATGAAACGCAAAAGCGTTGTTTCAATATATTAGGTGGTCTTAAGATATTTATCAATAAATAAGACATAACATCAACAACAGCAATAATAATAATATAATAATTCACTTGATTCGTTTGATATTTAGAATCGACGCATAAGTGTTCTCTTGTGAAGTTGTAAACTACACTCCTGTCACTGCCTGTAGCTGAGCTTTTATAGATTATCACTACATGACAGAAAATATGGAAACGTCAGTCAATATTCGTAACTAAATTCCGCTGCCGAATAGTTAATAAGCCTAGCACGGTTAGTGACTGGTCTAAATGAAGCCGAAAGGTACTTCGGTTCCTGGGGTACGTCAACAATGACACATTTTTCTCAGAAAAAGCCGATGAATAAAAAAAAAAAAAAAAAAAAAAAAAACATCCATCCCCTTCTAAATCAAGAAAAGTTCCTAAAACTTATCCTGTAATTGAAATTCATCCGCAGCGCCATGAGATGACTATCAAAAGCACAGGCATTGCAATGCTGACAATAAAACAACACCAAACCTATCATTGCGCAATATTGCAGACGGAAGGAATTCGTCTGTGCTCCGCTTCCGAGTAATTCCCAAGGGTCGTGTTTAAACAGTTGTCCTCTGCTGCTTTACACCTGTTCCCTTGATTGCGGAGGGGCTCAGGTGAACGGAACTGCCTTTTATGGATTGACAGGGATAAAGTGCCTGCGAACTGCGAACTGTTGAGAGAGAGAGAGAGAGAGAGAGAGAGAGAGAGAGAGAGAAGAATGACAGGTACATAAAGTACCCGCAAACTCAGTAGAGAGAGAGAGAGAGAGAGAGAGAGAGAGAGAGAGAGAGAGAGAGAGAGAGAGAGAGATTGGAATGACAGGGACATAAAGTACCCGCGAACTCAGTTGAGGGACAGAGGGAGTTATTGAAAAAATATTTACAATATTATTTTATGTGGTGTTTTGCCTATAACCGTCTATCACTACAATAAAGTTAACGATGCATAATTTTTTTTTATTGCACGATTCAAATTGAAATTTGCTTCAAGTATGATAACAGTGCTTATTGCCTGGGAGAGAACAGCATAGATAATTCAATATCCTGTAATATGCACTGTTCTTATAATATTATGAAGTTAATTCCAATTAAGTCCCTTAATCTTCGCTAATAATTTCAAAAAATCAACTGATTTCACTTTCGTTGGTTTTCCATTTAATATAATCTCAAAGGATAACGTTACTCAAACTGAGAGTATGGTCGTTTCTGATTAAGTTTCCTTCAACGAAGTTCCATTTAGTAATTGATTAACTGCGATTTTTTTTTTTACAATAAGTTTCGATTTTCTTCTCAACTGTTCAGCAAAATCACTTTGATATTCCATATACTTTTACTTAATTCCGACATTATTTGTTATTTTTATCCGTTATTTTATCGATTCTGAAAATAAATCGGATAATCTTTCACTCTGCAATTATCGTATCCATCTCCAGCATGTTTTGCGTTTTGCTACTTTTTCATTGAAGTCCAAAGAAAGTTTTAATTGGCGAATACTTTTGAGGCAGTTCCATCAATTAATGTTGCTCTACATTGCCAGATACGATACAGAAGTTTTAATTTTTTCCTACCGATCTTATATTGCGTCAATATTTTTTACCGAAATAATTCTCCTATTCCTACGACATTCGAATCATTCTGCTGCAGATGGGATCTTTAATAATATTGTTATCATCAACTTTTGTCTCAAGGTCAACTGAAGTCAAAGTGAAAATAATACTAATATTATAAGATTGAAGGAAAAATTATTATAATTATTTTAACTCAAATTCGGCTCTAATGATCAAAATGTTTTCTGTTATTAATGAAATTCTAACGACGTCATATTTACTAATATGATTCGCTCCTTTTTGTCTCCCTAAATTTATCATTTACTGAAAAGAAATTAATTCACTTGACAAGAGATATTCGGGGAATGTGGGACCTACAGGGATTGGGTGAGTTTCGTTTTTTTTTTTTTTTCCTTGATGTACTGAAAAATTATGCATAATGTGTAATATGCCTTGAATATGTAGATCTTCAGTACTGAGGACAAAAGGACGAGGACGTAGTTCCCAATTTCATACCAATTAATCTCATACGATAAAACGATAAGTACCGCTTACCAGCTGAGACGAGTTTGTCCTTTTGCTGCTCTAAATTTAGTTTGTTTACTCTTATGTAATTATTATAGTTATTTATAGTTATCGTTAAATTTGTGTAAAAAATTTCAATATAGTGGTTTTATATTGCCCGTTCTCCAGCACTTAAGAACTGATCTACTTTAAAAACAGAAATTAAATACATTATGCTAATGTAATATTTTACACATCGGCAAAAGCAAACACAGATATACAACTGTGGACTTTTACAACTACAAGTCTTTCCTTACACGAACGAACCTCTAAAGGAGTTAATATCACTGTTAAGATAATTACCGCAACGTATCCCTGACCGCTCATGGGTTGCATTCTCTTTCGGCGGTGGGGGTACGGTGGGTGGGGTGGGGTGGAGTGGGTTGCTTCCAAGCTTGTACAACAGTTGTTGACGGTATTCGAGGGTACAGCCATTGTCGGCTGAGTATTTACAACCACTTAGGCTGTTAGTTGTGAAGGTAATTTATGGCGGCAATATCAATAGTTACTTCAAACTCCCAGAATACTGACGCTCCCCGCAAATATCCAATAGTATATTAGTATATCAACAGATAGTTGATACTCTAGTGGATATATTTGCATTTCACTATTTTCAGGTAATTCAACAGATTCATAAAAGATTCATGAAAGTAACTGTATTAAACGCCAGTTATCTTACAGAAGAGTATATTTATTTGTTGTCATTACTAATAATAATACTATGCACAAACTCTGATGAAAAGAGCTGAGACGCCAAGAAATTGTTGACAAGCTTTCTTTGAGTAAAGCATGATGCCTAACAATTTGAAAAATGTAAAAAATGTAATAATGTGCAATACATCGAAGATTGTTGTGAATAGCTATAGATAATTAAAAATGTATCAACAATTTATATAATAACAAATTGGACAAGTCGAATAACCATATGAACAAAGGTTTACCCTTCAACAGGAAAGTTTCAACCTAACCCTGTGAAATATCAAGAGATGCTGTGTATTTCCAGTGTATTACATATATGGCGAATCACTTTGAAGGTTGCTAAGGAGTAGCAGAGGCGCAGACCTGGGGGAGCAAAGCAAATGGCTGCCAATGAGTCAACAAGTAGACCGAGGTCTGTGTGTTTAAAAATAAAATCCCTTTCCCAAGCAACAAAGGAAGTAAAGCCGCGTGGAAGTGAGAATCTATCGTGCCTTGAGCAGGGTTTCAACTCTGGAGCAGCGCACTGGAAAGTCGCCGCAAATACTACTGAGCAACCAAGACCTGTGTTCCCTATCATAGCTACAAAAGTAACAAGAATCGCAAAAGAAATTGATATCGATGCTTAAAACCTACAACACACCGGCTTTAAACATCGATATCAATTTCTTTTGCGATTCCTGTTACTTTTGTAGCTATGATAGGGAACACAAAAGAATCTGTTCTAAATTCCTACCGCATCAAATTTTGCGACTAAGTTAACTACAATTAATTCTAAAGAGCTGCATGTACCCTCCACCCCGCCCCCACAAAAGCGGGTGAGATAGAGAAAAAAAAAACGCAAATTTGCTAGCCTATCAAGAGCGGTTGTAAATTTGGCTGAAAACCGATTCAGCTGATGTGAACATTTTCTTCCCTTGGGGCACATTTGTCAGGAGTAATATTCCCTCTGGATTAAATGCGATTTTTTAGAGTTCCACTCATGCATTTTTTTATTTTATTTTATTTATTTATTTTTTTTTTACCTAGGGACGCACTTTCACAAGAGCTAAATGTTTGTGGTTTATGCAGATGCGCAAAAAAGAACGTACTAATTACAAAGTAACTGAAACGATGTTCGTCAAAAAAAGGGGGTCATAGAGTACCACAGTATTTAGATTTTGTAATGAATACTTTACAAATTCCTTGGCTGACTTGAGGATAGAAGTTTCCTTCCAGAACTGAGGGATTCCTGTAAAGAGGTTGTCGTATCACAGGGGGAGGTTAGAAGATATTTTATGTTGAGCTGAAGCGTAAGTTGAATATGTAGTAGATGGTGATAAGTTTTTATTGTTCTTTATCACAGCAATTTCATTTCTCTGGAAGGAGTTTGGTGAATGAGTGATTTGGGTATTAGTTGATGGTGATTTTCATTCAATTTAAAGTTCATTTTCCAGAAGTAAAGATAAAGATGATCATCGTTCCGTTGTTAACTTTTAGAAGGAAAGCCAACTGTTGTTCAAGATGTCTGAAAACAACAGAGCCAGTAATTAGAAAAATTATATTCCATGAGTTCTTTCTGCACATAAAATGATGCTATTTTGCATTGCTAACGAAAGTTTTATAAATGCGTATTACTTAATTATGTTTATAGTATTTAGTACATCTATCTATCTACCTATATATCTATTTATGTATCCATGTATATGATTATATATTATATGTATGTATATATATATATATATATATATATATATATATATATATATATATATATATATATGATGCTATTTTGCAGTGCTAACGAAAGTTTATAAATACGTATTACTTAATTAGTTTATAGTATTTAGTACATCTATCTATCTACCTATATATCTATTTATGTATCCATGTATATGATTTTATATATATATGTATATATATATATATATATATATATATATATATATATATATATATATATATATATATATATATATATATATATATATATATAAAGAAGGGATAAGTAGCACTGCAAGAACTTCCTCGATGATCAAGTAACTACAGCCAAGCTCGGCTAGTTTGAAGGTTGAATCACCAAAGCCTGGCGGGCTACCTTTAAGAAATCAGCCTCACTGATGACCGGTTGGTTGTCAGAGGACGATACTGAAAAATTTCTACTTGTTAGCTGCGGCTAAAGTAAGTAAGCTGCTGTTCTATTTGACTGCTATAAAACTGTCATTAACTGACCAAATCTGTTAAGCCCTATTGTCCAAGATTCACTTTGAGGATAGGATATTAAGAAGAGTAGAAATTTTTTAAATAGGATATATTAGTTGGAAACACTGCAATATTTATTGCAAATGGTATTACTTGAGCTAATTAAAAGTGCGATTTGTATATCTTCTAATACAATTGAACAACTAATTTGCTAAAAGTTATAGAGAGCATTGCCGAACAGTTCTGTAACCCAAGTTAAAAGTGTGATGATATTCAAATAAACAAAATCATCGTAACTGACAATTTTAAGGGAAGGTAAAGGGTATATGTCAAAAGTATCTGATATGTATTCTGAGTACAGGTCACATGATATGGAAACTGACGTTCAAGAAAGCTAAAATATCCACTATGAATTTATTTATAACAATTGCCTCCGTCAAAAAATATGTCCTCGCCATATACATGCTTTGTCACCCCCTTTCTTCCTGGCAGGTGATGCCCGTCTTTTTGGGTGGGGATGCTAGCCAGACCCCCGACTCCATAGTCATCTAGGAGCGTATGATCTCGCTTCATTTGGTCATTGAATTTCAGGACGAACGCAAGAGCCATTAGTATAAGTCCTGATGATTTTTCTGAAGGAAGGAACCGCGTTCCTTCCTATCTTTTCCTTTTGCAGTGACCATCATCATCATCATCATCTCTATTTTTAAAACAAAGCTTCTTTTAGATGCTATTCGCGTTCTTGACCATAATTCCGAGTGTGTTTAATTTACGGAGAGGGTGACGAGGTCATTGATTTAAAATAGCATTCTGGCTGAATTAAGAGAATCGAGAAAATACCTGTATAAAAAGTATATAAAAGCCATTACTTGTCTTCCTTCAGGGGTAAAGGAAAGCGAATGTAAACAAAGGTCTTGCGCTCAATGATCTTCATGACTTTCCCAGCAGACGACGAGAAACAGTCAGAGACAGAAAGAAAGGTGAGAGGGTCGACCTTTCTTCTTACAGGAAGCCCAAGAATTCCTGTGCGAAGAGAAAGACGACGTAAGAAAAGAAGCGACGGAAATGAACTCGGATCGAAGAGAGAGAGAGAGAGAGAGAGAGAGAGAGAGAGAGAGAGAGAGAGAGAGAGAGAGAGACGAATTTAGCATAGATACAAACTGCGACTCCTATTTGTTAAGTCAATTTCTCCAAGAAAGACAGGTTGAACACAGCGCCAACTTTTACTTGTCTATTGCATGCAAAGAAAAATTAAATAGGATACTATAGAAAAGAGCTGTTATCAGATGATAATTTAATCTCTGCCGATGCAGATTATTCTGAGGGACTGTGTAATCATAGTTGACGCCAATGCTAATATGAAATAAAAGAAACTTGCTAAAAGCTCAGATTTCGTAGTATAAAGAATTAAAAGGGAACGTTACCTAAAAGCGAAGTTTAGACGACTGACTGCCAAGGGTAAACAACGATAATTGATGGATTTAATCAAGAACAAAAAACTATAATCTTAGCTACAAAAGTTTGAGAATTTCCTTTAATGTAGAGCGTTGACATGTTTCCCATCTTTCAAGATGAACCTCTAATTAAGGTTAATCCTGAGAATGGACTTATACGAGGGCACAGTCCTGCCATTTGTTTATACTTACAAGTGACTTCGCTTTTAAGTAATGTAAGCATATGTATCAAAGTTTGAATGATGCCTGCATTACCTTATTGAGATATTGAGATATATTACTCATGCAGTTACTATACGAATTTTAAAGGATGTATAATGTTGAAAGTCATCTGATGCTTTCATGTTCTAGCTGGAGAACTTCTGCAAGAGTCCGTAGATTCAGAATTATTTACACCATATCAAGGGTTTTTATAAACTCGTATAATTTCATAACAACAATTACTTTGTACTCCATTTCCCACATCATCTGTTTTTCATGTGTTGTCCTCCCTCTTCCAAATAGAAATAATTCTATCCAACTAGGTTACGCATCCTAGACCTACAGCTTAACTAATAGTATTATAGTCTGCTTGAGACTGCAATCGCAGTGTTACGGCCTCTGAGAGAGAGGTCCGCTTCAGGTTCGATATGAAATAAACAAAAACAAATTCAACACCAACAGTTGAAACTGGGGATACGAATATAGAAAGAAACACTAACACAACAAAGGTTTATTTACAAGCTTACTAACAAAGATAAATGCAGAATGATATCTCCTATTTACATAAAAAGGTAAAATCTTACAATGCGTGAACTGGGGAACAGTGAGGTAATTCAAATACTTGCTGGCCAGTTTTGCGGCTCAAAACGATGGCTTCACAAAAGGAGAACTGCGATTGCCGACGTCTTCTTGACTCCGTATTGCAGAAAATAATGTCTATTCTTGATACTTGAAGGGCAGGAACTCCCCAAAACCTCTAGCAGAACATCTCTTCTCTGAAGTCTCGCTCAACGTCGAAATAACTCGATCGTCCACTCCTGAAGACAACTTGACCAGAATTCAACCAACTCTCGAGCGACTTTTCCTCTAATCTTTCATCCTGGTTCCTTCTTCTCTTATCTCCCTCTGACGATCTCTGCTGCTGATCTCTCACTGATAATCTGATCTGTGGCTCTTACTGAGGATCACTTTGTGTGACTAACTGATGATCTGCCTTCTCCTACTTTGTCCATCGTATTTATATGGCATTCTGGGGGCGGGGCCTACGGCGAGCGTCACAGACTCCCGAGATTACCGGAACAATTTAGAAGTGTCTCGACGAAGTATTGCATCAGAAGTCGCTGTGTTTCTCACGACACTTCGGTGCCTGTCAAGTTCCACAAAACTCCAGCCGATTATAGAACCATCATGAGAACAGGCGCTTCTAACACACGCGCAAAAGCATCCGTGCTGCAGAACTTCTCGAAGATGCATTTTCCTTTCCTTTATCTTTCTTTGCTATACAGCAATTACCGTTACACGTCCCCCCAAAAAGAGAAAAAATTAAATCAACTGATTTTATCTTTTTCTAAAGAGAAACAAGAATTAAACAGCTGGGGAACAATTCTGCATAAAGCTTTAATACTTCTCTATTCACTCAACCACTCATGCCAAAATAGAAAACGGTCATTAGGCTACTCATTCTGAAAACTAGAGACTATTAGCTATCACATTATCCTTTCCTCTTACTTTTTCCGTTTTCTGAACTCTGATTAAAACTTTGAAATACCAAGACACCTCGTGCGTCTTTCTCAAAACTAATTTCTCTTTCTGAGACACAATTACCAAGGGTACGGGCGGCAGCCAAGATACGGGGCGTTCTTTATAATTCTAAAGCAAATTTACATTCATTGTCTTTGCTCTACTCTTACCCACATTAATTCCATAATGTGCATTTCCCCTCTCCTCTAACATTGAAAAAGGACCTTCGAACTTTCAAGGTAAAGAGGGACCTTCTTTCTGGACTAGTACTAAAACTTTATCTCTTACACACAAACTTCTCTCTTTTGCTCTAATATCATGTTTCCCGTTAGTTTCCCCTTGACTTCCGTTCTCCTTCGCTAGTTGCCAAACATCTCTTAAATTGTTTTTATAATAATCTAGATTAGTTGTGCAATCTTCTCTACCCTTACTTCTAGACAAAGGTTCGACCATATTGATACCTACATTCTCAAAAGATTCGCCTACTGAAGGAATATTACACAACGGAACTCTGGGAATTACTTGAATTGGTTTCCCGGCAATTTGATATTCATGACAGCTTAAAACACACCTCTTCACGTCAATTCTCATTTTAGGCCAAAAGTACGCCCTACTAATAGACCTGAAAGTTTTATTTACTCCTAAATGTCCTTGCTCATCATGTGCTAACTTCAAAATTAGCTCACAAAGCTTCCTAGGAACCACAAATTGTTCGGTGATTTCCCCTTTACTACCTGGCTTAGGACTAACATAACAACACAAAACTTCGTCCTTTAGACAAAAAGTTTCCTTACACACATCATCGAGATCATCATCCAGCTCACATTCAAAAATTCGGATTAGTGTCTCATCCTCTCTCTGCAACTTGACTAGCTCATCCTTATCCAAAATGTTAGAGCCTAATTCATCACCGTAACTAGTACTAGATACTGGTACATTTACTACGTTACTCTTGACAGCTACACCTTTCGTTTGGCTATCACTGTCAACGATAGAGTTAGGTCTCTCAGCCACACTCATGCCAAGATCAACCTCGCTACCTCTATCACACTCCTTCGAATCCACAAACTTACTCATGTTCGAATCCACGATATCACTCTCGTATGAATCAGCGAACTCACTCTCGTTCGAATCCACGAACAAATTATGACCGTAGTCTACGTCTGTATCTAAACCCGACCTAGATACTACCATTTCAGGCACTGGAATATCCCTCACAACAAGATTCACATTCTTGGATAAAGCTAAGTCATTACCGACAATAATGTCAATGCCTTCGATGGGCAAACTGTCCACAACTGCAAGTTTCACTTCTCCTGACACTACCTGACTTTCTAAATTCTACTTCAACAAAGGACAAAGAACACAAGTGTTAGGAAATCCACCTAACATGACTTTTTCTTCCATATTGATTTCTGCCCTGTTTGCCACACTCTCTCTCCTAATCAGTGAGACAGCAGCTCCTGTGTCTCGAAGCAAGACCACTTCTCTCGAACACACCCCTCCAAGAGAGGAATCTACACCTTCTGACAGAAATTCACCAAAAAATTTCCTAGTTTCTCTCATCACATCATTCCTACTTGACGAAAGGTTAACTAGAGACACTGGTTTCTTACTGTCCTTCCTTTCTACTGCACAATTTTTCGCTAAATGCCCTTTCCCATTACATCGGAAACAAGTTAATTCTGAGCAAATAGATGCCATTTTACTCTTACAAACCTTAGACGTATGACCAGGTTTTCCGCATGTATAACAGGAATAATCACTTTTACTCGCATTGCTATTACTAGAACTGAAACCTTTACTGCTTTGTACTCTACCAGACAAAGGATCATTTCGTTTCTTACTAACACTCAAATTATGAGTCAGACTATATTCGTCTGCTAACCTGGTTGCTCCTGCAAAAGATACTTCTTGCCTGTCGTCTATATAAAGCTTAATCTCAGGGGATACGTTATCTTTGAAGTTTTCTAACAACACTAAGTTCTTCAAACTATAAAAATCATCAACTTTAGCATAAGTTAACCAATCAAAAAACAGCCTTTCTAACTTCTTACCATATTCTACATACGAAATATTCTCATCCTTTCTCAAATTTCTAAATTTCTTACGGTACGCCTCAGGTACTAACCTGAACACGCTAAGAACAGTTTTTTCACAATATCATAATTATCACATTCCTCCTTAGACATGCAATTATACACAGTAAGCGCCCTACCACTCAAAGCTGACTGTAAATATAAAGTCCACATTTCTTTAGGAGAACCTACTTGCTCCATTAACTTCTCAAAACATATGAAATATTTCGTTACATCTTCCTCATCAAACTTTGGTACTAATTTCAGCACTGCACTCATGCCTTGCGTTTCAGCTTCGTTTTCGTTCTCGCCTGTCCGACTGCTATGAGTACTTTCCCTTAACCGAGCAATTTCCAACTCATGCATACGCTCTGCATACGCTCCTTCCCTCTCTCTTCCTGCTCATGCATATGTACCTTTTCTCTTTCTTCCTGCTCATGCACACGCTCTTTCTCTCTCTCTTCCTGCTGCATTACCAACAGTTCTCTCTCTTGCTGCATTTTCATTACTTCTCTCTCTTGCTGCATTTTCATTGCTTCTATCGCTTGCTGCACTTCCCTCTCAGCTGCTCTTTCATCTCTCTCAGCCGCTCTTTCATCTCTCTCATACTTCTCTCTTTCTTTCTTTTCAACATACTCACGGAGATCATTCCCCTCTAGACCCAGGAGCTTACTTGACTCAATAAACTCTTTCACCATCTCACTCATTCTGGCTCTTTCTATATTCTCCCTGTTTCAAACTGTTATGGTGTCAAAATATACTGGCAAGGGTCGCCACAATGTAAAGGCCTCTGAGAGAGGTCCACTTCAGGTTCGATATTATGATAAACAAAAAGAATTCAAAACTAACAGTTGAAACTGGGGATGCGAATATAGAAAGAAACACTAACACAACAAAGGTTTATTTACAAGCTTACTAACAAAGATAAATGCAGAATGGTATCTCCTATTTACATAAAAAGGCAAAATCTTACAATGCGTGAACTGGGGAACAGTGAGGTAATTCAAATACTTCCTGGCCAGTTTTGTGACTCAAAACGATGGCTTCACAAAAGGAGAACTGCGATTGCCGACATCTTCTTGACTCCGTATTGCAGAAAATAATGTCTATTCTTGATACTTGAAGGGCAGGAACTCTCCAAAACCTCTAGCAGAACGTCTCTTCTCTGAAGTCTCGCTCAACGTCGAAATAACTCAGTTGTCCACTCCTGAAGACAACTTGACCAGAATTCAACCAACTCTCGAGCGACTTTTCCTCTGATCCTTCGTCCTGGTTCCTTCTTCTCTTATCTCTCACTGACTATCTCTGCTGCTGATCTCTCACTGATAATCTGATCTGTGGCTCTTACTGAGGATCTCTCTGTGTGACTAACTGATGATCTGCCTTCTCCTACTTCGGTCATCTATTTATACGGCATTCTGGAGGCGGGGCCTACGGCGAGCGTCACAGACTCCCGAGATTACTGGAACGATTTAGAAGTTTCTCGATGAAGTATTGCATCAGAAGTCGTGGCGTTTCTCACGACACTTCGGCGCCTGTCAAGTTCCAAAAAACTCCTGCCAATTCTACAACCATCATGAGGTCAGGCACTTCCAACACATACGCGAAAGCATCTGTGCTGCAGAACTTCTTGGAGATGCGTTTTCCTTTCCTTTATCTTTCTTTGCTATACAGCAATTACCGTTACACGCAGTACTATTTGGACATTACCGGGACAATCTTTCCAAAGCAGGAAGACATTCTGTCAAGTGTTGTAGACATCATGCAGGGAAAAAAGAGCAGTGTAACGTGTTTATGGTCCAAAATTGATCGAATGAGAGTTGTGCATTATATGATGAATAAGATATAAGTAAACGAGCTTATAACCTGTCGTAACTTTTCCACCAGATTATACATATAAATTAAACTTTGGCTAATATACTTTAAGAAAAGTTCTGTGATGCCAAAATAATTTAAATATTAGAAAGAACAAAGATGGAATGATAATAAAATAATACTAATACAATTCATTATAAACCTACTATCCATTTCAGAACCGATGTGGCGGCGTTGCATGTTTACAACATCCACCGCAATTTATGATGTTATAGGATTTAGTCAAATTTACATACTTTACGAGTTTACTCTTTTTATTTTAAATCGTCAGTCGGAAACGAAACACTTGAGCACAGATTTGGATAAGTCAACTTACCCCTCCCCTTCATCGGTTCCCTCCTTCCCCCACCAGCAAGTTCCCACCCCACCATCCCCCTCGCACACCCATCCGTCTATAACACCTATCCCCCTCCCACTTCCGCTTCTTCCCCCTCTAATTCTACCACTCCCTGATCTCTCTCTCTCTCTCTCTCTCTCTCTCTCTCTCTCTCTCTAAATTGCACACAGGGAGATTTAAAGTCTTACAGATACTTATCTATAGTAATTTTGTCTACCGGTTTAAAAATGGAAATGTTGGGTGTATTACACTGAATCGATGGTTAATAAACATGACTGTTTTGGCTCTGTTGGCAGTTTTGAATACAGCTTGGTACGGAAGGTGTGCTACAATCACACTGCCCATGGCCAATTTGCTTAGATGTTGCGTTGATGGTTGCAATTATAGGTATCGGAAAATTTGGAAGGAAAAAGGCGTAAATTTCCATTTCTTCCCAAAAAACGAAGAACTGCAAAATGAGTTGGCAAGGTTATGTAAAGGTAAACAATCAAAAGATGTGGAACGTACATCTGAGATTTGTAGCACTCATAATTGACTGTTCCAATTCTAAGAAATACAATTAAAACCCTATTTTGAAAATTACCTCAAAAATAGGTTTGCATATGAAGATAGTGAGTCACTTTACAATAATGATAAGTAATATAATTCAAGATGCATGAAACTCTCCTCATTCACTAACCTCAGTACGGTACAAGAATTACATTTTTAATACTGGTGTCAGTTTCGTAGAAACGAAATTGTAGTGTCATATGAATAGAGAAACACACACACACACATACACACACATCCAATGATATGATAGCGATAGTAGTTTCCCCCAAATTATAAACATTTTCTTTTCGTTTTCTTTCAGGCAATTCTCCTGCTGACGTAGTAAGGAGGGAGACAAAGCTCTGCCTACATATGGTTTTGAGGGGAAGTGAGCAGACCTTGTCTCTTTTGGTCTCAGGGTGATCAGGACGAAGGTCAAACGCTCTTTAGTTTACTCCCATTTATATAACTTAAGAAAAGAAAATACAATAATAATTAAATAAATACAGAATCTACAAAAACCAATATATTTATAACTTCCAATATTACTCACTATAAGAGACAAGAAAGGGAGGCAGAGACGGGGAGGTCAGGAAAGTGGGTTGAGGGAGGGATGGGGAGGAGAAGGGGAGGGTGGGAGGAAGGTGGGGAGGGACGAGATGGGGATAAAGGAAGTTCGAATGATAGCTTGGGGATGGTCAGAAACAATGTAAGTCAAGAGTAAATGCCTTAACTAACACCATTTGACAATACACAATATATTACAAAAACTTAGCGGGAGTGTCTTGTACACTGTCAAAGTACCATTTTGATCAAATAATTAGATTGAAAGATTTGGGAAAAACGATGACTCGCAGTCTCTGAAATGGATAGTAGTCTTGTGTTTGGTGATCAAGACCTTCACCACCTTTGTAAAACCAAATCTTTTTTACTAGATATTCAAGTTCTTGACCATAAATCTGAGTGTGTTTAATTTACGGCGATGGCTACAAGAGCAGATTTAAAATAGTGCGCGAGTTAAATAAAGAGAATGGAAAATTTAAGTTTAAAAACATATATAAACCAATACTGGTCTTCCTTAAGGTTTAATGAGAAAAGGTTGGGTAAAGTAAAGCAAATGTAAACAAAGGTGATTTTGCCTCGCGTTTACTGATCTTCACTGCCTTTCTAGCAGACGAAAGAGAAAAAAGTCTGAAAGAAAGAAGGGCGAAAGAGTATTTATTTTCACTGGAAGCCCAAGGACTCCTGTGCGAAGAGAAAGAAGATGTAAGGAAAAAAGCAACGGAAATGAAACTCTGGCATCAGAGAGAGAGAGAGAGAGAGAGAGAGAGAGAGAAGAGAGAGAGAATTTCATGCAATTGTGAATTGCGACTCCATTTCTTCATTAAAGAAGACAGGGATCGAACTTAGCACCACCTTTTACCCGTCAATTACATGAAAAGAAAAAGAGAAATGGAAAAACAATAAAAGATAAGTCATTTTCCCAAAAAGAAGAATGAAAATTAAGTACTGCGAGATAAAAAGAACATATTGTGGTTCTGGTGAATTAAGAAAAATTCAGAATGAAAGGAATGGTAGTTTCTACAGTTAAATTTTTCAGTTTTCCGTGAAAGAAAGATACAGAGATGACTATTTGTCTGTCCGTCCGCCCTTTTTCTGTCCGCCCTCAGATCTTAAAAACTACTGAGGCTAGAGTAGAGAGGTGCACATTGGTATGTTGACCATCCACGCTCCAATCAGCAGATACCAAATTGCAGCCCTCTAGCCTCAGTAGTTTTTATTTCATTTAAAGTTGAAGTTAGCCATGATGGTGCTATTGGTGACAATAGCACATGCCACCACCGGACTGGGCTGAAAGTTTTATGGGCCGCGGCTGAAAGTTTCATGGGCCGCGGCTGAAAGTTTCATGAGCCGTGGCTGAGAGTTTAATACAGCATTATACGTTATACAGAAAATTCGACTGTGTTGCAGAAACTTCGGGCATTCTTATTTTTTTTTTTTACTATTAATTCGATGCAAAGGATTAATGAAAAAGTACATTTTATAATGAACAGTCAATGGAGAGGAACTATTGCCAGAAGATAAAGGAGCAACTGACGATAATGAGAATGTAAAAGCCTGATAATGTCCAGTTGGCGCAAATGCAAGAATGAAATAAAAGTAAGTAGCTAATAGCTCAAACGCTTCGTGGCATAACTAAACAGTACCTGCCCCGAGGGGAAAGAAAAGCAGGTTTTAGGAATTATAGAATCCTTGTCAGCAGGATATGCTGGTTTGACAGATGGGTTAGTACGAGAACAATGAGTATTGACCAGGATGTGATCATGAGCACCACATGGTTACACTGTGTAGTAGAATATGTTCGCAATGCTGGGTGTGAGTTAGAAGAGTCTTCGGGTCGATTATTGATGGGTTTACAATATCAGCTCCAATGGATAAATGATGTCGGGTGTCTGATACTTTTCTGTTCTGAAAAGAAGCTTTAGTGATCCATTTTAGACTGAATGTGACTATTACTGCAACAAACAAACAATGCTAAATTATTTAGACTTTGAGTTTTTAGGAAGTACCATTAAATTTAATAGGTTAATCTTCCCAAAACAATACGCCATTCTTTCACGTATTGTGGAGGATATAGCTGTGTAACTTCTGCTGAGTTCAACAGCAGTCAATCTATGAGCTGTGTATCATAATTATGAAATGAAACATTATACTAACTCATAATTTATCCTAATTTTTGGTTACTCAATAATAATAAGAAACATCGAAGATGAAGTAATAATGAAATAATATAAATGACGTTACAACCCAGATCGTGAAGATACAATGCCACTTGCATCAGTTCAAAACAAATTTGATCAAAGTTTATCCTTGACAGACTGTAGCTACGTACCAGATCTTTCTTTCAACACACTGAGGAAAAGCAACTAAACTTTTCCTTTTACTGAGATTTAATCATACCGTCCTCTCAGACTCTTCAAGCTTTCGCATTTAATCTCAATTTCTTATCAAAAGCTCCAAATCCACGGGGGAAAACGTTGGAAAGCTGTGGACATTTTCTCTACATGAGAACAAGAGAGAGAGGAGAGAGAGAATGATGAGTGAGAGAGAGAGGAGACGAGAGACGAAGAGAGAGAGAGAGAGATAAGGCGTTTGTTGTATTCATTCTCCATTGTCTAAAGTTTTGTAGTTGAAAATTCAAAATGGGAGGATAAATGCATTCAGCGTTTCATCGGCCATGACAATGATGTTTCATTTATCAATGTGTGTCTCAAGATATCGATTTTATGATAAAAAAAAAAAAACCAAACCAAACCGCCTTTGCCAATGAACCTGTAGAATATATATATATATATATATATATATATATATATATATATATATATATATATATTCATATATATATATATATATATATATATATATATATATATATATATAAATGTATATATATTCTACACATAAGATTTTTGAAATATAGCAAAACACCTAACGTAGAATATTTTTCTGAATGATACGGCTCACATATATTTAGTTTTATCAGATTTTAGGTAGGTTACACATTGCTATATATTTATATTATTGGTATTCATTGATAAATAACTTGATTCATGACAAATATTCATATTTAACCAAGTGTTATGAAGTTAACAATCAGCAATAATGGTAGAGATGGGTTGATGTCGATTATAAGTACAGATCCTGAATTCGACAGGTGTGTGTATATATATATATATATATATATATATATATATATATATATATATATATATATATATATATATATATATATATATATATATATATATATATATATATATATATATTATATATATATATATATATATATATATATGTGTGTGTGTGTGTGTGTGTGTGTATGTGTGTGTGTGTGTGTGTGTGTGTACATCAGAGTGGCCGAGGGTCAGAGTTAACTATTAATAGTTATTCCTAAACCAACAGTCCAGGTTCGAATCCTGATCAGGGCATATCAGTACAATTTCGGTCTAGGTAATTGTTAGGGTGTAGCGAGTTCGATAATAATCGATTGTAATGTTTTTGCTATCCTTCCATTCCTTCAGTTCACTTCCTTCATAGAGTGTTTTAGTTTACTATGAAAAAAGACATCGTAATTAAACATTAAATGTGTGGCGTCGTCGCTTGAATAATAAACAAGTATCATAAATATCCTTTGTATTCGTTGATTTAGGCATCAAAAGTATTGATAATTATATGAAGACGAAAAATGAAGCTAAACGAATATTTAAGTAAGTCTTGTGGAAGCAGAAGACAAAAGAGAATGCATCCGAATTTTGAGGGCAATCCTCCAAATAGGTAAAAAAATTTACAAATGGAGATTGAACTGCCTGGGGGAAGAGGAGTTTATGCCAGTCAAAAAATACAACTAATTTCAGAGCAGCGGATTTAGCTAATTAAAGCAATCATTCTCAGGCAGAGCGCCTAAAATATTGACTATAGAGCGAGGTTCAGTAACATTTTTCACCCATCACCCACCCCCAATAAAAAAAAACTTTCATCATTACCCCAAGTAAAAAAGAATTAGGAACTGCAAGGGAGACAAGGCAATATAATAGATTGAAACACTTCGTTCGCTGTAGCCACCGATTCCGAATTAGCCGCAGAATCCTCATAAACAAACCCAAGAATCACCAATACAGGAAGAGGGGGGAATATTTTCAGTAATCCTAAATAGCCGTCAATTCAAGGCTGTTGAGGCCATCAGAAATGAATCATATGAGATGGAATAATGCTAACCATACAACGAGCCATTTTGATCATTATCCATTATATGCCATCATTATCATTTTAATAATGATAGCAAAATTGGAAAAAAAATCCCTTGTGCGAATTTCTTTTAAAACAATCACGGCATAATCATACGACAATGGACATAAACATAAAATATATCTTTTTTCCCAGATTTAGCAACCTCTAACAAATCCTTGGCACAGATTTCTCTTTGGGCGGATTGTGAGCGAGCATAATTAACCAAATCGGCAAAGCGCAGGTTTTTCCTCAATAGCAGAATTTCTTTTTACTTTTTTGCCTTCTAATCTAATCAATGTATTACGCCAGCTGCTAAAACTCACTCATTTTTATTCTCGAATTGCGGCTGATTTATTAAGCAATATTTCAAAATTACCTTTTTCCTGTTAAAAACCTTGGGACATGAAAGTAATTATATTCCATTTAGTACAGTTTTTCTTTTGGCTAATTGGATTTTCTCTTTTCTATGCTGAGAAGTAGCCATGTTATATATATATATATATATATATATATATATATATATATATATATATATATATATATATATATATATATATATATATATATATATATATATCATATATATATATATATCTATATTATATATATATATATATATATATATATATATATATATATATATATATATATATAATATTTAAATTGTCATCATGTAGCAACCCGTGATACTAAATGTATATTTACTAGAAAACCACAGCAACAGGATTTTGGGAGACAGAAATGTAACCAGCGATAACAGAGGACGCTACGCTATCCTTATGTTGGTCTAGTAACGTAAGTCTCGTTTAGTCATACCTACAGACAGACCATTGCACACCTTTTAGCTATAGATGGATAGGCCCCGGAAGGTCTTAATCCTTTGATGTTCACATTTCGTTCTCGTTAGTCTTTTTCGGATGATACTGCTCGACTTGTCGCCTACCTTGCCTGCAGCCTTACATGTTCGACTAAACCCTGGTTACCTAATCCCCTGATTACGTAGCCAGAGCCACAAGAAATATTTCGGGAATGTTTATTAAGTGGATGTTAGTCATTATTAGCGGTATCATTCAAGTCTCTTATTTCATGTATACTGTAGTCCTTTTAAATGCTGTCACATTTTTTATGACTTTTTCATGTGTGATAAACTATCAATAATGTTCTTTCCGTGGAAGACTATAATTATTGTATGAACATATGAGGCGTTTTCATTGGTGTACCTTTCGTCAAGAATTCTTTTTGCTATATTTCTACTTCCTTACTGGTGAGCATTTATTTTATATATAAATTTGCACATTACATTTAACAAAATCTATTACTTGACGAATCAAAATTAAAATCAACCCGAATTCCAGGTAGCATTTGTGCCATCTTCCATCTAATAAAGGAGGTGAAAGGCGGTAACCTTCACTAAGTGAGCGGTGAAATCATTCCCGTAGTTCGTCAACGTTATTCACACTCGCAATAATGTCTTAACTCTAGATACGAGCAGTATCTATAACGAACGATATTTTTACAAACCCAATAAGGAATATGGCAAAAAGTTCTCCCAGTCGGTTGCTTATCGTAATTTCTTTTACCGGGAGACACCCAGATTCTGTTGGCAGATAAAAGCTTTTCTTCGTATTGTTGCGGGAAGTCTCAGCTCAATCTAGCTCTATTCCAGGTGATCTGAATGGTGTAGTCTCCATGTGCGTTTGTGAACAGATATATAATCGACGACTAAGGCAACTGTAAAAATTTTATTATATTGACAATTCATTATCAAGCATTTGAAAGATTATTGTCAAATGATCAAGGAAGATCAAAATCTAGTGTTAGTTAATTTACATAAAATTTTTAAATACATATGGTAAAAAAGAAATTAGGAACGTCTCCGTCAACTGAATTCTATTTTTGTCATTCCTAATAGTAGTAGTATTCTAAATATTACGAGCATTGTAACCAGCGTTTACAGTTGAAGGAATAAGGGGTGAAATGTGAAGGAGACTTTCAGTCCGTCATGAGTGTCTTTCTGAACGTAATTACACTTCAGCTTATGAATCCTAGCGTAGCCTTGTCTAAGGTGCCGTTTCCTACTGAACACAAACTAAGGCACAGTCACCTTCTGTCCCCCTGGCAGTCCTTCTGATAGGGCTCCTGAAACGTCTTCGACCTCCGGCCAAGTTTTACCGGGAAACAGCTTTGACAAACAATGAGTTACGGCAAAATCAGGCAATGGAACCGAAGTGCAGAACGGTTTCTACAGAACCACTATATAGTAAAAACATCGCAAATAAAACTTTACCCTTAAACATACATAAATGGCATCATTAGAGAATACACACTACCAGTGACGTTTTTATGGAAATAATTAATGTGTGGAATATATTTATAACGCGACTGAATGTCATCATAAAAGCTATTAATGAAAATAAAACACA
>NC_087208.1:87883951-87891451 GCF_015104395.2 Macrobrachium nipponense
GTCCGTGGACCACCGGTTGGCGACCGCTGAGCTAAAGGTCATAAACAATGATAACTGGATTCCTTTTTGGTTTTATCATCAGGTGTGAACATACTCCTTAAGATAAAGGCAAAATTGTTGTACGCAGTTGTTGTTGTTACTTTGATATGAATTACAGCATAATCAGGCTTGCGTGCCTACCCAATTGGAAGACGGCTCATACAGAACCATTATATCACAAATACGTCGCAAATAAAACTTTACCCTTTAAACATACATAAATGGTATCGAAAGAGAATGCACGCTGCCGGTGACATTTTTATGAAAAAACTTTTGCGTGTGGAAAAGTTTTTTCATAAAAATGTCACCGGCAGCGTGCATTCTCTTATGATACCATTTATGTATGTTTAAAGGGTAAAGTTTTATTTGCGACGTATTTGTGATATAATGGTTCTGTATGAGCCGTCTTCCAATTAGGTAGGCACGCAAGCCTGATTATGCTGTAATTCATATCAAAGTAACAACAACAACTGCGTACAACAATTTTGCCTTTATCTTAAGGAGTATATTCACACCTGATGATAAAACCAAAAAGGAATCCAGTTATCATTGTTTATGACCTTTAGCTCAGCGGTCGCCAACCGGTGGTCCACGAACCACTGGTGGTCCGTTAAGAAATTTTGAGGGTCCGCAGAAAAATTGGGGCATGATTCCAATTTTTGTTTCCTTAATCCTTTTCAGGCAGCCCTGATACCAACTGCACAGAAGACAGAGAGTCCAGTGTTGCAATTTAGCATTTTTAATGCTAGATTTAGCATTTTAGGGTGATTTAGCATCAACAATTTGGATCTCAGCTTGAAATAAAAAAAACGCTCCGTCTTGTTGTAACGTCATTGTAGCCAAAAATCAACAAACTTATTTCAAACAAGGAGGAACAAATATCTCACTAAAATGTGGAATACTTTAAACTTAAATTTCTTTTTAATAATCAAACTATAACTTTGTTATATTTATTAGGTGAATTTCCTATTACTAAAATAAAAGTTTTCCGATTATTATTATATAAACGTATTTACCTTTTTTTGAAATTTATATTAGTGGTCCGCCAATCTTAAAATTATTCATTAGTGGCCATCAGTTCAAAAGGTTGATGACTGCTGCAAGTTTAGCTGGTCTGCTGGTTTGTGTAGTGGCATGCCACTAAGATGTCGCGGATTCGCGACTTACTCAGGGCGATGAAAAATCACTGGCTTTGTATCATGATCAGTTTCTGCTACAGTGTGAGGCCTACGGTGGGAGGTTGAAACCAACATTCTTTGGAAACCTGAATTTAAGTCAAAGGCCCCTGTGTATTGGTTCCATGTGAATAGGTTTCATCTACTGAAATATATTAATAATAATAATATTCCCTCCAGTGAACTAATCAGTGCCTGAGATGACTCTAGACAGCTGTTCCTCACTTGAAGAGCATCATAACAAGTAATGAACATTGTATACTTTAAAATGCTTATATATTCTTTTGTTATTAGTTGTCTGTAAAGCGAGTGTTCTTTGTAACAGATGATATAAATGTACATATTCTTTGTAAGGTATATATATTATATATATATATATATATATATATATATATATATATATATATATATATATAAAGGTTTTTTTTGCCAGGAAGGAAAAAAATGAACAAACGAGTTGGCCGAGTACTTTCGGTCCTATTCGGACCCTTTACTGAGGAATACTGATTTTACAAAGAACACCATAGTCAAAAGAAGGCTTAATATACAGACTGACACTACCATATTAGCCATAAGGGCGATTTTCACTCTACAGAGAGGAGGAGGAGTCATAGGCTAGCCACACCTTGAACGATACCCGCGGTAAACAAGTGATTCTTCCAGAGAAACAGTACATTTTGAAAACAACACGGGAGCATATACTATTTAATATCATGAATTTTTACACAAATTTTCCCAACAAAAAATATTATTAATGAAAAGACGAAAGAAAATATAAATATATATATATATATATATCGAGCAAGAGAAAGAGGGAGAGAGAATATCGAACCAGAGAGAGAGAGAGGAGAGAAGGAGAGAGACGAGAGAGAGAGGAGAGAGAGAGTGATTAATAACTATATACATGTGGGACTAATTTATTAGTTGTTCATTTATTTTGAGGTCCTTCATAAACATCTTACAAATATATGGGTCCAAATGGTATATTCCCAGACTAAGATTTATGTTGTTTTTATTAGTGATTTGTATAATTGCCGATTCCAGTAAATTTCTTGAAACATAATCATTAGATCTAACTTTTTCTGTAGTGAGCGAGCTACAGAAAAAGTTTAAAAGAATTGAAGAATGATAATAGCTTACACATTACCAAGGCTGATAAATCCAATAGTTTAGTGTTTCTTGACAAAACTGATTACATATCACGCATGCATACTTTACTAGAGAATGAAATAACTTACAAAAAACTCGCAAAAAATCCGTTGGACCAAGTAATAAAAAACTTTAATATCAATATCAAACAAATTCTTAAAGATAAAAAAGAACTTTTGTGTCAGTTAACTGTAAAGTGTCCCCCATTACCTTATTTATATGGCCTAGTAAAAACTCATAAGGAAAACAAACCTATGCGCCCAATTATTAGTACTGTAGGATCAATTGCTTATAAACTATCTAAATATCTTACTAAACTGTTATCCCCGCTACTAGGAACTGTATCTAATTCACACATCCGGAATTCTCTTGATCTTGTGGAAAAATTAAATAAAATTGTACTAAACCCTAGCGATATTTTTGTCAGTTTTGATGTATGTTCTTTGTTTACAAAAGCCCCTATTGACTCTGTGCTAGAATATTTAAGTAATGAACTTGTACTGCATGAATTGCCTATGTCCGTTAGTCACATAATTTCCTTAATTAAGTTATGTGTTTGTGATTGCAGATTTATTTTTAATGGAGAATATTACTAACCAATATTTGGTATGGCCATGGGTAACCCTTTATTACCTCTCCTTTCAAACTTATATATGGAATTTTTTGAGAGACAACACCTCCCGAATATCACATTATCCCCTTAAAATGGTACCGATATGTCGATGATATCTTAGTAGTCTTACCTGGTGGTATCGATGTAAATGATTTACTGTCTAAATTGAATAATTTAGTGCCATCCATAAAATTCACTGTTGAAATTGAAAATAACAATGTCATCCCTTTCCTAGATGTATTAATACATAGAGAATCTTTCCAATGCAAATTCAGTATTTATAGAAAACCCACAAATAATTTAACATATGTACATTTTTATTCTGGACACCATCTTAATATTAAAATTTCAATTTTTTCTTCTATGTTCCTACGCGCTTTGCGTATCACGAGTCCACAATACCTGGACCAAGAAATAGAATACATAAAAAAGATAGGAAACGATCTCTGCTACCCACCTCATTTAATTGATTTATGTTATCAAAAAGCTCATAAAAAGTTTTATAATATTGCTATTATGAAAAAGAAATCCCTAAAAATGTACTTAGCTTAACTTATTTTTCGTGGATTTGAAACCATAAATCAGTATTTAAATCGTTTAATGTTAATGTAGTGTTCTCTTATAACAATACCATTAAAGATATGCTAATTAAGAATAGTCCCGTAACAAATAACATCATTTACAAAATTCCTTGTAAGGATTGAACCATCGTTTTACGTTGGTCAGTCTAGTAAAAATTTATGTGTTCGGGTTAAGCAGCATATGTATTCAGTTAGAACAGCCCAGACTTCAAATGCACTGTTTATCCATCTGAGTGAAAAATCTCATTGTATTAATTGGGGTGATACCTCGGTAATTGCTAGATCTAATGATTATGTTTCAAGAAATTTACTGGAATCGGCAATTATACAAATCACTAATAAAAACAACCTAAATCTTAGTCTGGGAATATACCATTTGGACCCATATATTTGTAAGATGTTTATGAAGAACCTCAAAATAAATGAACAACTAATAAATTAGTCCCACATGTATATAGTTATAAAATTCTCTCTCTCTCTCTCTCTCTCTCTCTCTCTCTCTCTCTCTCTCTCTCTCTCTCTCTCTCTCTCTCTCTCTCTCTCTCTCTCTCTGGTTCGATATTCTCTCTCCCTCTTTCTCTCGCTCGATATATATATATATATTTATATTTTCTTTCGTCTTTTTGTGTAAAAATTCATGATATTAAATTGTATATGCTCCCTTGTTGTTTTCAAAATGTACTGTTTCTCTGGAAGAATCACTTGTTTACCGCGGGTATCGTTCAAGGTGTGGCTAGCCTATGACTCCTCCTCCTCTCTGTAGAGTGAAAATCGCCCTTATGGCTAATATGGTAGTGTCAGTTTGTATATTAAGCCTTCTTTTGACTATGGTGTTCTTTGTAAAATCAGTATGCCTCAGTAAAGGGTCCGAATAGGACCGAAAGTAATCGGCCAACTCGTTTTTTCATTTTTTCCTTCGTGGCAAAAAAATTTTGAAAAGAATGAAAAAGACTGTCCACAATGTATGCCCCTCACTTTTAAATAACAAAGAAATCAGTCAAGATTAAAGGGAAATGGAACTTCGTGATCAAGTTATTCATATATATATATATATATATATATATATATATATATATATATATATATATATATATATATATATATATATATATATACACTCCTAATGTGTTAATGACAATCTCATTAAAGTGTTGTTTTAGGTTAATAAAATAAGACAGATATTTTGCTGCATTAGATAAAGCTTTGAAGCTTTATTTTCTAGAATAACATTTAGAAAAATAAAAATTCTCTCAATTTATTTCCTTTTCATAATGGTGTTTTCTGGTTACTAAAATGAAAAATAGAGCCTAAAAGATGATATATTTTTTTGTGTAATAAGTTCACCTTTTGTAATGCTCTACCTTGAAGGAGCTGGGGAAACATGTTGTATATCGCAGTAAGTACTTATCAAAATCGTTTAGATATAATTTGTTGAGGTAACGGAGGAGAGGGACGAAGCGAATCACCTGAGATGCAGAAAAAGAACAGAAATGTGCAAATTAGTTGCGTGTTAATCTGTTAATTGGAAACCACGAAATGAACAGAATTTTGATAACAAAATAAATAAGTAATTAATAAATAAATAAATATTGAAGGAAAGAGTGACAGATAGACATTGAGGTAACGGTTTCTCGAAAACTTAAAAAAAGAGGAAAAAAACAGTGGAACGCAACATGAAAAATTCAGTAAGAACCCAGAAACTATATAATGTTCTATGGAAATAAATGGTTATGAAACTGTGAACCTTAGATGGAAATGGAGAAAAAACAGTAATCTGGGTTTCTAAGTATTTTATATGTCACGGGCATGTGAAACATGGGAATTACATTACAGGAATACTTTAAACACTATTTAACCAACTGAACCTAACTCTATTGTGGACGACATTCTATGCATAGGTTGGACTATTAAGAATCCCAATAGAATTTTGGTGCCATGATGTAGTTTCCCCTCTATGATTTTTGTCGTTGTCTCAAAAGGAATGTAAAATGGGAATATGAAGAAATTTTCAAAATACTTCTTTTTATCTAAGAACTTTAAGGCTCATTCTATCTGCTGACTGCTGACGACTTTGATTTCTGAGTTTAAATTAAAGCAATTAATGAAGAATTATTGCTAGTAATAAAAAAAAAAGCAGCAGAGGTCGTTGATGTTAAAAAAATAAAAGTGATTTAAAAGACTTAACAATACTAATCATAAGCATGTGTATGCATAAGTACTAGCTCGAGGCACTTATCTAAAATCGTAAATCTATGGGGTTATCAACATTAAAGCTACTGGAACATGCTTGCTATCGTTACCTACCCTGTGATATATTAAGATCATTCTATGGTTTAAATTTTTCTTGGAAATTATCTAAGATTCCTTCGTCCACACGAGTGAATGTTAAATCGAGGTTCATTGCGAGAGCAACAGTTACCAGAAAAGTATTTGCCCGTGTACTGTCTGCATATAAAAAGTGTTGATTAATATCTGCCTGCTTCTTCTCACATTCCTTGCCTTGAATTTCAGTTTCAACTGAATAAGATGAAATTTGGATGAAGAGGGAAAATCGGAAAACGCCAGAGAAAAAGTTGGGGCAATCAGGCTAATTATGGTCTTATGCTCGGGAACATTTATAGCAACTCTTATGAGCTGCTGTTCACCAGACTTAAAAATACAACGGTAATCCTGCAATGAGCTACTAAATCTTTTGGCTGCCTAATATTTTGGGATACAGTGCCCACTGAAAACTTCAGTCAGAATTTTTTAAATGTCAAGTTTTTATCATCATTGTTATTACACGTTGAGCTGCTACCCAAGTTGAAGGAAAACGCCCCTATACTGAGATAAACAAACCATAAAAGAGGAGCAACAAAGGAAAACAAAACAGATAAATGACCAAGTATAATAAAAAAGATAAATAAAAAAAAAAAAAAAATCTGCTTCCACAAAGTTTGAACTTATTAAGCCAACTCCAACGATTCAACCACAGATGAATGGTACCATCTGGGAAGACCTGAATGCAAAGGATGGTCAGAATTTCGAAATATCTCATACAGCAAACGAAAAGAGATAACTAAAGCAAATAATGGAAAATAAAACTCATTAATGAAATTTAGGCTACCAAGCAAAGCAGCAGGGCAAATGGAAGAATAATGATTTTTTTTGTGCAACTGAAGAAGAGGCAGGTCAAATGAGTTTCATGACATAAAGAATGATACAAAAATTTAAATTATTTGCTCGTAATAAAAAATCTCGGTGGGGTGGTGAGTTACGTGGACTTTCTATATCCTGGACTTGCTAATAATGAAAACGGAGTTTCGGGGGGGTTCAACGGCATCCCACATTTTCTGCACAATGCACTCATTTTAGCAAAATCTCTGTATAGCGCTTCAGCAACTATAGGCCTACAGAGTACAAAAGCAGAGAGGCATCATCAGCAACCACAGTGAGCCTGTTTTCAAAGCCAAGCTACATCTTGTAGCATTTAATATAAGACGTAACAGGCCAAGAACAATACCATAGGCCTAGGGTATAGCAGCGTACATCTGTAATCATTATAGTGTCCATCAGTAACTACCATTTCCAATCTATATTAGTTAAAAATTCAATAATAATCCTAAAAAACTCACATCTGCATAAGGGCTTCATGGCCATGAAGGTCAAAATAAGCACTAAAATCAAGACCAATCATACGATGGAAAGTACCATATCAGTCTAAATGTCTGCAAGCATCAAGGTTTAGCAAATGAGTCCGAATTTCACAGGACCAAAAAATTAGTTCAGTCAGCTTGCCTTCGGGGAAAAAAAGTATGAAGATTAAAGTTTCTCATTGCTCTGCTTACTGTCAAACATATCAGCCTAAAGTGTTACCTTTTTCGTTAGAAACTGATTCACTTGCAGATGAAGCACAAACTCTCTATGCCACAGCTCTTAGCTGAGTATAATAAAAACTCTTCCT
>NC_087208.1:87896451-87913951 GCF_015104395.2 Macrobrachium nipponense
GTTTTATTTATGTGACATGTATTTCAACTCGTGTGTCAAATTTATTTCAGCCCTGCTGATGTAACAAGCGTTAGTTACGAAACACGTTGGCAAATAAATGAATCTTTTCCTGTTAACTAGTTGTCTCCTTGTCACCCGTTCTACATGTACCTTCTGGCCCTCGTTGCCGACGGATCTCTCCTTATATATATATATATATATATATATATATATATATATGTATATATATATATATATATATATATATATATGTGTATAGATATATTTATTATATATATATATATATATATATATATATATATATATATAGAGAGAGAGAGAGAGAGAGAGAGAGAGAGAGAGAGAGAGAGAGAGAGAGATATATGTGTGTGCGTGTGTGTGTGTGTGTGTATATATATATATATATATATATATATATATATATATATATATATATATATATATTATATATATATATATATTAATATATATATATATATATATATATATATATACAATGTTACGAAGCAAGTATCTGGTTACCATTCATCAATTATTACCTCACCAAAAGCCAGGCACCTGAACCCTCATAACAGGTATTAAACGACTGAATACTCTAAAGACAACAGTGATCCCTTAACACTTACCAGTATTGTAGAAAATCAGACTAAGTTCATCAAAACAGGTGTGAGTTAATCTTGTAAGTAATTAAATTAATCAAAGGGCATCACTCCATCGACAACTTTAAAAGTCTAAGTATTTCCCTGATTTCAGAAGTCTAAGTACTTCCCTGGTTCTAAGTCACTTCAAGTAAATTGAAGGAAAGCAAATCAATTACCACTCTATGTTTCTACCTAACATAAATATGATCAAATGCAAATATACTGGTGTAAAAATGAAATACTTATAAAAATTTTAAATACAAAAATTTATTATTAAATTCAAAATTTATAAGTAAAATTCACAATATCAGGGAAAATTACTGTTACTTGAAAACAAAGTAAAGTTTAATTAATTCTTGAATCAAACAAGTAAAATTAAATCAAAATTACTTTATCACAAAATAACAAGGGTTAAGTGACATACGTCCAGCTAAAAAGAAAAAAAAGTGAAGTGTCATATGTCGAGCTAAAAAAAAAATTGTTTAACGACCCTGAAACTAAAATTCCCGAAATCAATCAGTTGCACCTTACGAGATAATAAATCTAATAAAGATAAGTGTGTTCGGCTTAATCTGTTCCTAAAGATGACTGGAATTTTGAGATACAATATTATAATGTATTAAGAATCAAATGGTATTACTCTACTGTTTATTGAATTAGTGGCACTCTAAATAATAACAGAAATGTTGCATAATGACCTATCTTCTAAAAACATTAGAATATGTTCTGCAACGAGTTATCTAAAACGGATGTATATATATATATATATATATCGATATATATATAATATATATTATATATATATATATATATATATATATATATATATATATATATATACATTTCTTTGGCTTCGTAGGGGATGGCACCAAAAGGGGCAATACTTTTGGTTTCACAGCAGTCATCAGGGATGAGGTTGCCAGCCATGCACCTGTACTTGGCCCTAAGCAAGAGCTGATACTATTTTACATGAGGGCAGTCGAGATTCTGCGCCCCTGGAGCAAGCAAACAAATGACTGAAACCGGACCACTCAGAGTGATGTAGGTGGGAAGCGGTCTTTCTCCTACCTACACATTTCATAGAGGCGTTTTGGCCTTGAAAATAAAAAAAAAGACACACTACAATGAATGAGGAAATGATCACATAAAGGGAGAACAGAAGAGCGTCATATTTCAGGCGAGTGAACGTATTTGGCGCTGAACTCTTACAAATGAATAAATAGAATGTCAGTATTTTTTGTCCTTTTACTTTGTGATAGATAATATGGGAATTCAGATAAACAGTCATATATTCAAAATAACGTCTACTAACCTCGAAGTGAACGATAAAAAAACGCTAAAATGTACGTGTTATGAAAAATTACCAGAGTAAATAATTCAGTTCTGATCAACATGAAAGACTTCTTTCATTAACAAACAGTCCCATTATTTTTCCTCTGTAAATTGAAGACAAAGGGAAAAGCTATTCTATCCGAACACCAAAACTCGGGACAATTAATTAAAACCCACTTGCAAGCGATCAGAGGGACATGACATATCTATGGCTTCAGTTCGTCCAAATCCATCCAAGATCGTGCAGTGAAACTCATCTTCGTTGGAACTAATAATTGAACTTGCAGTTTTATTTACGGATTCCTTGAGTGATTAATTGAAGGAGGGTCGAATTAGAGGTCTTACTTTTTAATCTGATTATTAATTTTCTGCTTAAAAGTTGAATTGGGAGGAAGTTCAACTTAGAAGTTTTATTGATGTTACCTGCGATAAAAGAGGCAACGCAAAATCGTGGTTAAAGATAATACTGAATGTATTATTACTATTTTATTTCTATCACAGCCTATCTCAACTGTTGGCGTAAGTGTGCGGTTCCGGGTTGAATTTTACTCTTTTAGGAATCCTCCACTTACCTTACTATACCTTCCTAACTAAAGGGTCTACTGCTTCATAAGTCCCGTGGCTACTTCGTGCTTAGTGCTCTGATGATTATGGGTACTCCCTCCACTGGCATTCCCCACTGCCCTCTCAATCCAATCCGCAGATCTTGGATTTTTTTTTATCCCTTCTTTCCCTCCATTTTGGAGTCCCGTGGTACTGCATCATTCATCATGACCATCATCATTATCATTATTATTGTACGCTGGTTAAACAGACCTTCTTTCAAACAAGTTTGTTTTATTAAAAATAATGGCAGAATTCACATAATTGATTTTGTACAATATTCTTTCAATTCTCCTTATGATTTTCCTTTGTGGCACGCTGGTATTATAAAGCAGCTGTCCAATGTTCATCGTGCTGTAGGTCGTCAACGGAAATTTCGGGCGGGCTGGTGTTATCAAAAGCAAAACTGGTTATCAGGGACAGGCTGGGGTCGTCAACAGGTATACAGGTGGGTTTCGTAGGTCGGGAACAGGCCGTAGTCGTCAGGGGTCTATCCGGTATTTCTTGTTATTTCTTCTTTCTGGTTTCAAGGGCGTCTACATGTTTCGGCCACCTCGTTTGGCCATCTTCGGGACGGGATCGCTGAGTGCAATGGTCTGTGTCAGATGTATTCACGCTATTTATTGCATTCGGTTGGCTTGAAGAAACAGGTACCTCACTTTTCATTGGGCAATACCTGTGACGTCACGAGCGATGTCCATCCCAGCACACATAGTTTGAAGTCGTCTGCGGAGTTTCTGCAAGCCTTAAGATCCGCGCCCCCTGGAGGCAGTATTGCATCGATGGATGTAGAGTCGCTGTTTACTAACGTTCCTGTAGATGAAACCATCGAAAATGATCCTTGAAACGTGTCTACAGAGACCCATCCCACCGACCCGCTGAATATCCCCGAACACGCCCTTCGCTCTCTGCTGGAAATATGCACCAAGAAGGCTCCCTTCATTAACCACCATGGCCATATGTAACTTACAAATCGATGGTGTAGCGATGGGATCCCCCCTCGGGGTTCCTGTTTGCGAACTTTTACATGGGCATGGTGGAGGAGCGTGTCTTTAGGAGCATTAGGAAGCCATCTATATACGTAAGATATATAGATGACACTTTCATCCAAGCAGGAACGAGGGAGGAGATCGAGGAAATACGTCAAGCCTTCCACACCAACAGCCGTTTACGATTTACCATCGAATATAGCCATGATGGCCGTCTTACCCCTTCCTTGGACGTCCTGGTTGAACAGAAGGAGGGTGCGTTCGCTACACGGGTTTACACGAAGCCCGCGAACCTGGGCAATGTGGTCTGACGGCGAGAGTGAATGCCCTGAACGCTATAAGGACACCACCATCAGGCGCTACGTCAGGAGAGCTCTTTCCCATTGTTCAACATGGGCAGACACCATAAGGAGATGGAACGTGCAGCCCAGGTCCTAGTAAACTACGGACACACCAACCGAAGCATCCAGAACGTCTTCAGAAGACCATGGAAGAATGGTACCTACAGGAACCCCGCCCAGACCCCCAGCAGAAAATTAATTTTTTCTACAATGGCACCTTCCTCGGCGGTATAAAGAAGACGAGCGAAGCCCTACGGGAAAGAAATAATCAGGAATCACGTTTCCCCGACCGACACAACAAGCAGATCAACTTGATCATATTTTATACAAGTAAAACATGCAGTCTTATTATGAAAAATAACCCCGCACCGTTGCAGGATCCCTTGAAGAGGACTAACGTCATTTACAGATACACGTGCCCAATCCGAGGATGCCTCGGAACTTACATCGGGATGACGTCAATGCGCCTCTCCAAGAGGATCTCCTGTCACGCGCAGGAAGGCGCTTTTATTTAATCATGCAAGGAACTGCCCATAATAAAAGAATCCGACGCAGCGACATCGTCGTAACTTCGAGGTTATCGACCAGGCACCCGATCTACGTCGTTTGCGAATCTTAGAAGCGCTGCACATCGGGAGGGAGAAGCCCAGTTTGAACATCACACAGGAGACCTTCCTCCTCCCCACCGCCGTCAGGAGAGCAGCAGACACCGCCCCACAACGACCATCGCACCAGAGGGATCCTGAGGATGATAGAAGCATTAGCTCTCATCCTGAGGACGTCCCCCTTAGTAACCCTGAGGGTGATCGCATCAAGCTCTCGCCCTGAGGACACGACCTGGCAGCACGCCCTTCGAGGGGACCTCCACATCACCAATAAGGATGAGGCTCCGCCCACGAAGAGGACAGCCAACCAGCAAACGGGCCCCCTGATGACATCGCTCGTGACGTCACAGGTATTGCCCAATGAAAAGTGAGGTACTGTTTTCTTCAAGCCAACCGTATGCAATAAATAGCGTGAATACATCTGACACAGACCATTGCACTCAGCGATCCCGTCCCGAAGATGGCCAAACGAGGTGGCCGAAACATGTAGACGCCTTGAAAACCAAGAAAAGAAAAGAAGAAATAACAAGAAATACGGATAGAACCCCCTGACGACTACGGCCTGTTCCCGACCCTACGAAACCCACCTGTATACCGTTGACGACCCCAGCCGTCCCTGATAACCAGTTTTGCTTTTGATAACACCAGCCCGCCCGAAATTTCCGTTGACGACCTACAGCACGATGAACATTGGACAGCTGCTTTATAATACCAGCGTGCCACAAAGGAAAATCATAAGGAGAATTGAAAGAATATTGTACAAAATCAATTCTGTGAATTCTGCCATTATTTTTAATAAATATTATTATTATTATTATTATTATTATTATTATTATTATTGCTTGGTCTCACACTAAACCAGGAATATATCCTAGTAAGCTGTCTTACAGAAGCTCTTTCAGATTCTTCTATGGTGTTGATCAAGTTTTCCTCCTCAATGGGTAAGAGGCAGTCTACTGGGCAGCTAATCCTGCATATTATTGCATCATTGCAATATATTGCCATTTGATATAGCGATAAGTGAGCACTCTGTATGGATTCTCTCCTTAAAACGTAATTGATTATCAAAACGACGAAAGATTAATTATCTTGCCTATGTTTATGTCTTTCACTTTTTGTGGCCTTGTTCTACGAACCAGCAAGAACTACAATTCGGTGCCCTGCCCTGAGATGATGTGCTGCCGCTTTTAACAAAGGATGAATCAGACGAGTGGTATGATAGGGACTGTCGGTTGCATCCCATTATGTGACTGTGGGTAACAAATAACCTAAGGGTAATGAACCCCGCACGATGAACCATCACAGATATCAACAGAGAAAATGCAGTGGGAATGTAGAAGATGCAAATCCAAATTTCCTCAGTACTGCCGTCATTATGGACGGCGTAGGTACGCTATTGGTATGATGAAGAATGCAATACTGCATCCCTGCTCACATTTTAATCGAATCCTATTGAATGGGAAGAGGGGAAATCTGCTTTACCTCAGTGGAAACGAAATCAATGACCCCACTGAGTGTTACTCCTACTGCAGGAATTGCTTTCATAACTCGATTCCTTTCATCTCGGAGCTTGGAGAGAATTCACCTTCTAAAGCAGGGGTCTCCAAACTTTTCAATGTAAGGGCCACATTATACATTTCCCACATTTATGCGGCCAAAGGAAAAAAAAAAGAAATATATAACAAATCAGTGCCAGTAATTTAAGATTCCTCAATATTAAGTATAAACATGGAAAAATTAAAAAACATTCTTGTTGGAAAAAATCAGGGTAAACTAAATAGATTCCTGCCTTTAGTTTTATGCAACCAAATTAGTGTGACGAATGATACTGACGTTTTGACTTCAAAATTTCATTGAAATCAGGTTCCAGATTAGATGAGCCAATTGTAAGAAATGATTTCAAAAGATCATCAGACAAATTTGCTCGATAGTTAGATTTCACATACTTCATTTTGGAAAATGTTTGTTCACACAAGTATGTTGTACCAAAAATGGACACAAAACTACAAGCAAACATTGTCAAATTTGGAAACTGATCTGGCTGCAGGCATTTATTAAAACTCAATCAGATTTCCTTCTCTATACTTATCTTTCAGTCTGTCATCTGCCTGGAGATCAATAATTTCCATTTGAAATCGAGTTGGAAGATTTTCAGCATTGAATAATTCAGCGATGCCAGTCGTGCGATAATTAGGCCACCACACAGGATTTGTTTGGCGGGCCGGATGAAATTATGTGGCGGGCCGTATGTGGCCGCGGGCCATAGTTTGGAGAGCCCTGTTCTAAAGGATTCTTTCCATTGGCAGGAATTTGGAGTATTCCCCGACCACCTCAAAGATGTAAAGACTGCTTGCACAAGAGAAGCAATTAAGGCAGTCGTTATAATTCTCGTCAAATCAGAACTATTAAGTTCTTACGATCATTCACAATGCGTTTTTATCGTAGTCATCAACATGAAAAGAAGGAAATTGTCACATAGATATTTCAAATTTTGAACATAGTATATACATATAACTTTTCACAATACCCTATTTGTATTGAATAGGAAATGATGAGTGCTTTCACTCGTGGAACATGGATGCACTGAAAATATTTGACATACAGTTTCACTGAAATCATAAGTAAGAGCAGGAACAAAACAAAAAAAAAAAAAAAAATAAAAAAAACAGGTCGTGGCTATGACCATCGAGATACTGTTTTTCACGCATCCATAATGTCAAGGGGAGATATTAGGGTTCCACACTGGGAATATCAAATATGAAAAACTGCTAAAAGATTCTGCGAATAGATAATATCGACGTGAACGCAAGAATTTGTGTATATACTACATATTTCTGCCAACCAAGCTCTCTCGCGATTTTGACATGAGGATCCTTCGATCATTTTTTATTACAGAGAATGAAGACGTTCTTACAGTTTGTCACAGATAAAATGATAAATGAGAGTCCCAAGTCGCCCTTCTGAATTTCAGATTTTTCGACAAGAATGAATTCAAGGGCAACAGGATTGTAATTTTTATTTTAACTTTTGATTTACTTCGGTAATACAAGAATAAAACAGAAATGCGCGTGTTCCTATTCGGTAGGTACATTTTCTATATATATATATATATATATATATATATAGATATATATAGATATATATATATATATATATATAATATATATATATATATATATATATATATATATATATCTATATATATCTATATATATATATATATATATATATATATATATATATATATATCTATTATCTATATCTATATATATATATATATATATATATATATTATATATATATATATATATATATATATATATATCCTTTTACATTACATTTAACATATTCTTTAATTCATGATTTCCTTCAGGGTAATGAATTTGTTTGAACATATTACAGAAAACGTCAAATTCGAATTTTACGATCATTGGCTGACTGATACAGACAGATGTCTCGGTATTCTGCAGGTACCTACTATCACTCATAACATCAACTCATTACAAATGATAAAGGAATGTTTTTACCCAAAAATTTAATTTTGAAGTTAGGAGTAAACAATCGTTATTGTTCTTCTGTAACAACCCAGTCTCTCTCTCTCTCTCTCTCTCTCTCTCTCTCTCTCTCTCTCTCTCTCTCTCTCTCTCTCTCTCTCTCTCGTAAATTAAGTTGGATAACAGCTTGACCTGCCTTCTCTTTAAATGTTTAAGCACACTTGGAATAGTTTTTGTTTGTTGAAAATTTTTCTGTAAAATACTAAATATGTAGAGAGAGAGAGAGAGAGAGAGAGAGAGAGAGATAGAGAGAGTTTTTTGTACGACGTTTTGTAGAAAGTTTTAAAATGTTAATGGATATAAAACTAACAACAACAATAATACACAACTGAATTTTGATATCTACAGGTGCACCCGAACTCCTCACCGTAGGGAGCTAGAGCCATCAGTACACTTCACGCGATGCCCTTTGGGCATTACTTAAGGTGCTATGCAGCATCCCTTCGGCCCCTAGCTGCGACAGCTTTCATTCCCTTTACTGTACCTCGTTTCATATTCTCTTTCTTCCACCTTGCTATCCACCCTCTCCTAACAATTGTTTTCTAGTGCAACAGCGAGGGTTTTTCATCCTGTTACACCTTTCAAATCTTTCTACTCTCAATTTCCGTCTAGCGCTGAATAACTTCAAAGGTCCAAGTGCTTAGAACTCTGAGTGTTAACACCCTGACCAGACGAAGTAAGGAGGTGGCAGATGTTATGGAGAGAAGGAAAATTGATATTTTATTTGTGCAAGAGCCAAGATGTAAGGGAAACAAGGCAAGAGAGACTGGTAGTGGATTTAAGATGATGTATAGTGGGACCGAAGGAAGGGGAGGATTTGGAGTTGGGGTTGTTCTTAGTAAGGAAATGAAGGAAAGTGTAGTTGAGGTGAAAAGAAAAAGCTGTAGAATAATAAAAGTGACTCTGTGCCGTGGGGGTAGGGGGCATTCTAAATGTAGTCAGTGCATATGCACCACAAGTGGGCTGTGATGAGAAAGTTAAAAATAGAATTTGGAGGGAGATGGATAAAATTAATACATCTACAGAAATTGAAGAAAGACTGGCGATTTCAGGTGACCTGAATGGACACATTGGAAGCAGTCGGGAAAATATCAGTAGGATTCATGGAGGACATGGAATGGGAGAAATGAATGGAGGATTTAATTTTAATGGTAGATTTTGCATTATCTTTTAATATGAAAATAAACAACACACATTTTGACAAGCAAAAATTATGCAACATGCAGTAGTGGAGGAGACAGACGCAAAAAATTTTTTGTTGTGTAGAAGTAAGAACTGTAAGATCATAAAGGGAGACAATGTTAGCCCACAACATTAAGATAGTTGTGGAGGCAAAAAAGACCAAGAGATGAGACAGAGTTTTACAGAAATGGTCCTAAACAGCATTAGATTAACAGATGATGTGGACATCTGGCGGGTAGAAAATAGCACAGATACTGAGAACATCAGAACTATTAGGGAAAACATCAGTAGACCACCAAATGATAAGGAGAGTTGATGGTGGAACCAATATACTCAAGATGAGATAAAAAGGAAACGAAAAACAAGGATAAAGTATGAAAGGGATGAATGAGGAAAATGGAATGGCTTAAAAAATTGCTAATGAAGAAGCAAAAACGAATGTAACAAGGACAAAGGCAGAAGGAATAAAGGAGATGTATGAAAAAAATTAAAAGTATCAGACGGTCAGAAAATGATCGACAAAAAACACAGAAAATAAGAAGAAATAAACCAACTAAGATCTGACGCATACCAAGCGATATCAATGACCAAAATCGAAGTTTTGTCGAGGGAAGAATGTCTAGGAGGAAGATGGAAGGAACATTTTGTGAGACTATTAAACGAAGAGAACCCCAGAAGAATAAGAGAAGAGGGAACCCACAAATAATAACAGTTCCGATATCACCAGAAGAAGAAGTGAAGAGAGCACTTGGCAAAGATGAAATATGGAAAAGCTGCTGGACCTGATAGGATATCAGTTGATGTGGAAATGTTTGGGAAGAGAAGGGGTTCATATACTCTGGGACCTCTTTTCAAAGATGTACCGCCACGAAAAAATTCCGGACAGCTGGAGAAATAGTACTATGGTCCCAACATATATAAGGGAAATGGGGATAGACAAGACTTCACAAATTACATTGGGATAACACTGATATCTCATACTTTGAAGACATATGAACGAACTATAGAAAAAAGAATAAGGAATGAAACGACAGTAAGTAAAAAAAAATTGGGTTTATGCAGGGAAAGTGTTTAGTAGAAGTAATTTTTGCACTACGGAAATCATCCCATGCAGAAAAAACAGAGAGGGCTACCTTAGTATTAATTGATCTGGGAGAAGGCATATGATCGGTACCTCGGGAAGATATGTGGGGATGTATGAGAGAGAAGGATATTTCAGAAAAGTATGTTAAAGAAGTCCAGGATATATATGCAGAGGTTACCACTCAAGGAACACTGTGGGTACAACAAAATGTTCAGTGTAAGGGGGTGGTTTACATCAAGGTTCAACTCTCAGCCCCTACATCTTTGACCTTTGATGGATGTTATTACATCAGATGCCAGAGAAGAGATCGAGGTTTAAGGATAAGCAAGAGCTGTGGATTAGGAAGGGAAGGAAAACAGGTGCAGTTAAATAAGTTAGGTTTAGACGACATCAAGAGGATCACCACTTTCAAGTACCTTGGTACTGATGTAGGATGGAGGCATGGACTTGGAAATAAACCACGGGATACAGTATGCTGAGATGAATTGGAGGAGATCATCGGGAACATTGTCCGACAAGAGGATTAGTGCAAAAGTAAAAGGAAGGTTTTGTAAAATTGTAGTTAGACCAGCTTTTGATTTTATCTCTATCTACAAAGCTAGTGAATAAGTTGAAAAAATGCAAAACTCAAAATCGTTCAAGTTGTACAATCATTTTATTCCAATTCTTTATATATATCTATACACACACACACACACACATATATATATATATAGTATATATATATATATATATATATATAATATATATATAGTACATACATACATACATACATTTGATGTTCGTTTTCTCCTTTTACGTCATTTTATTTTAGTTTTACCAATTAACTATTAGAGCATTATTCAAACGTTAATATCTTGATGAATTCCATTTCTTTCAAAACTTCTCTTAGTCTAACCGTTTTTGCCTGCATTCTTTTGCGTGAAATTGGATCTTGTGTCTGTGCACAAGTTCTACACACATTCGTACATTCCCGCTATGGTTTTCAGCTCAGGCCCAGATTCTCACGAAAAAATACGAAAAAATTCCTTGATGTGGTAGTTGATGTAGAATAAAAAGCATTTCCTGTTTGATGGCCGTAATAACATTGCTAATTACTCAATGGCCCGATGCAGATTTAAAATTCGAAAATGTAATATGGATTAGTGTCGACTGTATGTAGCTGGAAATGCAGAGAAAATGAACTGAAATGCATTTTTACCTTTAGAATTTTAATCAAGATATCGACTGATTGATTGCCGAGCATTGCAGAATACGGTTTGGTTTTGACATGAATAATGTTTTACCCATCTCAATCGGGACAATAACAAGACTTATAAGTTACGCATAAACAACATTTGTCCGGTAACAAACTTATAACTATAACGTTATACCTAACAAAGGAATACCCCGATTTTTACGAAGCTGTATATTTCTCTATGCTTAAAAGGAACCGCTCCTGCAAGTATTCGGGATTCGTCGCATGGAAAACAATCAAGGATTTCGCGGCAGAACGTTTTCACATTATTAGTTCTATTAAATTCATATTTATTATTGGCATGGTCCCCTCCAGTTTGTTGTCTCCATTTACTCTCATTTCAAAAAACTGGCAAAGCGGAGAATATATCAATTATATCATATACGAGTTGGTTGGTTCCATAGAATTTAATTCCGTTAATATTTTCTAAGAGGAGATCGCGTTTTTCTTTAATCTTGATGACTTTATTAACGTTATGGAATCATGTGGTAAGTCCTCATAGTTCTTATATAATGATTGTGGTGAAGTGCCAATCTTCCCTTAGATAGCGTTACAGATGAACTACTTATATTTTGGAAAAATATTTCCCAGATATTCAGTAAATATTATGTCACTACCCTAACAGTTTAAGTTCTGCATCGACATGACTCTAAAGCCCAGAGTCTCATTCAAGTGATTTTATAATAATGATCTTCACTGTTAGATTGAAGAAAAAAATATTTGAGCAAAGGTAAAGATCAACATTCATTGGCAACAACGGTCTTTAAATTTTAACATGTATTCCCCTCTGTGGCTACTTTCTTCTGTTCTCTTTTGAAATATTAACTGCAATAAGTGTGGAATACGTCTTTTGATTAACGTTCCCCCAGATGGTGAATACTTGAAGTGGAAAGCAGTGGAGTTTCCCTATTGCTAGGAATAATCCTACGGTGTAATAATGGGGTCCTTTGAATGGCTATTTCTAACGGCTTTCATTTATTACAGCACAAGAGAACGTATTGGTGTATATTGAATTATATTACACAGACAAGCAAATTCTTTCAATAGGAAATGGCTTTTAGGGTTTTCGGAGCAAATGCTATACAAAAATAACGACTTCCATTCTATTCTCAGGAGTATACATAATTATAGATGATTAAGCAAATCAAGTTTTCTAAGATGAATGAGGTAATAAATGGGCGCGTTATTCTGAATATAATTCGAAGTAAATGCGAGTTTCCAATTTCTCTTCTTTCTTACAAAGGTGGAAATATATCACCTATACAATATTTGTTAATAGTATTTGATTTATCTCGTATTTACCGTTGATGACGGAATTCGATGAACCAAGCAGAAATGTTAACTACTCACACAGACATATATCTATATATATATATATATATATATATATATATATATATATATATATATATATATATATATGTGTTTGTGTGTGTGTGTGTATATATATATATATATATATAATATATATATATATATATATATATATATATATATATATATATATATATATATATATATATATATATATATATATATATATTTATATATATGTAGTGTGTATGTATGCGTGCATTAAGGTACACTATATCGTTTTAAAATACTAGTCATAATGGCCTGGAAATACCTCACTCACCCAAGAGGATTTTATAAATGATAAGTGCATCAACAAACATCTAGGATTCGTTCAGGACTACTTAATCAATTATAATTCGCCTTGTGTGTAACTTATTCCCAAAGTAAAGTTTTGTGAATAAAAGAAAATTTGCTTAAAAAGTAAAAAAAAATATACATAAGTTAATATATATATATATATATATATATATATATATATATATATATATGTGTGTGTGTGTGTGTGGTGTGTGTGTAGAGTGTGTGTGTGTGTGTGTGTGTGTATTGTAATATCACCTGAAATTATTTATTTGGTTTCTCTTAACGGAAGTAAATTTTTTTTTTTTTTTTATTTTTTTATAAGTCTCGAGAAACTGCTTGTTGATTCTTTTCGCTCCCCTCAAGGGTTTTGTTTTTGCTGTTATATAGTTGTATTTATCCGCTCGTTTCCCTTTTTTCATGTTTCAACGAGTGTGAGGATCGTCTTCAGTAATTGCTTCTTTACGGTTCCCCGAAGGAAGATTCGGCATCACCTATTCACACCGCACTCTTCGTCACTGTTTTCTGCAACATTGCCTCCTGCCCACGGACACGGAATTGAGACGCTCGCTTTCACTTTTATAAAAATGCCAGGCTACTGTTGGTGGTGAGAGTTTGTCCCGTGCCCTCTTGTGCGAGTTTGTCTGTGGGCTTTCATTATTTTTGGCCCCCTGTGAGCAAGGTCCAGACCTTGCATCGACGACAACGAGTCAGGAATAGTCAAGAGGCCCTCTGAGGCCGGAGACGGGTGAGCATCCCCTTTTGCCCGTATATACTTTCCCCTTTACGTGAGTGGGCTCTTAAATGTTTGAATATTGCTTCCAAGCATCAAGTGGAGACTCCCGCGAGAGCCTTTGTAGACAGTTTTTTCTCCGACTGAAGGAGTTTCAGTGAGATTTCGCCATATTTGGTGAACCATTAATTTTATATCGATTGGATGAAATGTGTATCTTAATTATTTTTGTAATATTATTAGTGTTAAGGAAACGTCAATTATTAGTGCTAAGTTCCTTGGCTTTTTCTCCACCTATCTTGTGACACGTGAGTGTTTTGATTTCGTTCTACTACTGTGACATTTCTCTCTTACTCTGTGGTATAATAGTTAGGTAGGAGTTTGAGGTATGTGAGGACATTCGTTGTGTATGCTTGGGTGCTTATTTTTCTAGTTCCTCAATCAGGTTTTCGAAGACATTTCTTTGAGTTGTACTTGTGAATAAATAAGTGTAAAATTTAGACATTTTCTTTTTTTTTCTTGTCTCCCCCTTTGAGAGTTTAGTGACCTAAAGTCTTGTGTATAGTAAATCTTTGTCTGGACTGGCAATTGATTTATTGAACGGAGGAGCTGTTTAAAAATAATAGTGATAACAATAATAATTTACTGTCTCTTGGCAAAGAAAATTCATAACAATATATACACTGATTATGAGTAAAGATAAGTGTATTCAAATATACATACCCATATGTATATTTATATTTTAATATACATCATATATAGGTATATGTATGTGTGTGGGGGGAGTGTAAATTTAAAAGTTTAATATCAATGCTGAGATTCTGAGTTTATGCTCCAACAACGAGAACAAAATGTGATAATGTGTTCCTTCATATTTATATTAAGCTCGAGCACCACAGATTATACGCCCTTGGATCATGGATGACTACATATTGTACTTTCCAGGATGATAAATCTCTCTCTCTCTCTCTCTCTCTCTCTCGTACTTGGAGGGTGTATTCATTACAGAACATGTATGTCGTTTATATAACTAAAACGTGCGGCAATTGGCGCATATGAAAAATAAAATCTAGTAACAGCTGTACTGGCGGTTTCAGACTGGGACAGGTGACAAATGAGCACTGCAAGTAAACAAAGGGAAAAGAAAAATATTTCTCTCTCTCTCTCTCTCTCTCTCTCTCTCTCTCTCTCTCTCTCTCTCTCACCTCAGAGTGAATAAATGGCAAGCACCTTGGCACTCAAAAGCTGGAGTGCCACGAAGCGACTGTTTTTTTTTTTAAATAAATAAGGAAGCTCAGTTTCGGCCATGTTGCTCATTTCAAAGAAGCCTTAGCAATAAAAGAACGTTTTCTGAGAATTATTTGGCTTCTCTGACATGAAAAAACAGAACGAAAACGAACCATTAACCTCTTTTAAGACAGTAATACGACAACAAAGGCCTAATGCTGGGATCTACAAGGTCATTTAGCGCTGAAACGGAATTGAAAGTACGAGGTTTAAAAGGTGCAACAGGAGGAAAAGCTGGAAGTTGCATTGTGAAGTAAACGTTAGTAAAGGGCGATAGTAAGATGGAGCTAAGAGAATATGAATGGAGGTACTGTAGAAGGAATAAAAGGGGTTGCATTTAGGGACCGAAGGGACGCTGCAAAGAATCTATGTTATGCCTACAGTGCTCCGCGTAAGGTACACTGGCGGTACTATCCTTTACGGGTAATAAAAAGTAATGACAGCTATCACGTCTATTTTAGTATGAAATCATCGCAACTAATAAATGGCTACTAATAAATGGCACCTGATCCAAGTTAAATACAGAAGGAAGGGTATTGTGCACGACCCAAAACATAAAATAATGGTTACAGCAGTAGTTGTTTGTAATGCTCCGAACCATATGCAAACATTTTATAATGCTTACAGTAAACGATAATGCTGGAGCTCGTTAGTCGAACAATTGTTTTGCTGAGGAGATAAATGTTCGTCCCTCTCAAGGATGGGTCAGAGGTCATGTCAGAGTATCGCCACTTTCATTCATGACAGCAGTAAAGGGAACCGTTACTAAAAAAAAAAAAACGGTTGTTTCATAATAGTATATTCCTGTCACTGGAAGTGTGATTACTCTGGTGAGAAAGAAAGATTAAGCTTTCATAAAGTTGAAACAGATCTTGTTTATACTTTCGAAGGAAGACAGGACAGAAGACACGCGCTGTCTAATGACGGCTGAATTTTTGGTGCCCGAGCACAGAAAAAGACAAGAACATTATTTTGATCAAGCAATCAGTGACTCAAAAAAAAAAAAAAAATGAAACCCAGAGATCGAAGAATTTTCATATTCGGAAAAGAATTAGGTTTGTAATTAATGTCATTTTGTATGAAAGGATCCCATAACGTTTTCTGGTCAAACATATTTTGTTTATTTTGTGGGCGGCTGGGGGGGAGGGGGCGGCTTTACATTTACTTTCTCAATTTCTTATTATTTATTTGGTCAAGGCTGTGATCAGCGTCTTTTTAAGACTTAGTTATAATTAATTTTCGTGTCGAAGTGCGAATATTAAAATCACTTAACAGTTTGAGAGAGAGAGAGAGAGAGAGAGAGAGAGAGAGAGAGAGAGAGAGAGAGAGAGGCTCATACCAGTTAAATAATAAAAACCAACTTTGGAGCTGTTTGTTATCAACATTATTAGTGTCGTGTTTACGACACTAATAATCTTAGGAATATTTTGCTGTAAAGTAGGAAAGCATTCTGTTTTCTAATCCAATTACATTCTGCATATATACTTAATATTGTTGAAATAAGTGACACTGCTCATATCGAGCTTCATCCAGCAGCATGAAACATCAGACTAACCCCGCCTCCCCCTTTCCCCCTCAACCCGGGAACCGGAGATTCACTGTTATGGCCTTTCCATGGTGATATACGTGATACATTAAAGCTTTACACTTATTTAAATTTTATTTTTTTTACTCCATGGTAAAACAAATTGTAGTTGAAATAAAATTCAATTATGCCCCTTCAGTTTACTTTGAAAATCATATGAAGGCACATTATGCGTTTGTTTCTTTAGAAAAACCGTACTGTGCTAATTTTTTTGGGGGCCATTCGTTCTTTCAATTTACTGTTGTGTTCGTTCCCATTAAGGTATATGTGATAGAATAAACAGTGTGATATCGGAGACCACATAAATAAAAGATTCTTATGCAATGCCAAGTTCTCACAAAATAAATCGAGTGAGAACCGCCGCTTTGAAACGTTCTTAATATTTGTTACCTCCTCATGAATGTTAAGAGGCGGACACATGCATATATTTACATACACACGTGTACATACATACTTACATTATTTGAATATATATATATACTATATATATATATATATATTATATATATATTTATATATATCTATATATAAATAAATATGATATATATATAGAATATATATATATATATATATATATCTATATTATTTATATATACGTTTATGGCCCCCTCATCTACCCTGCATTATTCATTTTTTATTTAGTTTCTAAGAGCAGCCATTTTCCCTCCTAATCA
>NC_087208.1:87916451-87931451 GCF_015104395.2 Macrobrachium nipponense
ATACCAAGAGATTCGTCCACAAGTAAGCCAATTAGGTCACCCCGCTGATAATCTTCCTTTAATCTTCTTAAGCGTTGGTTGAATGAACACTGCGTCGACGATGTCCGATGTCCAATTCCCTTTTGAGATGTTCATTACCTGCTTCTCTTTTATTAAGGCCGATTTCCATCATTTGACTCTGTACGGCAGTTGCTGCTATAAATTACGTGACATATTCCAGTTTATTCTATGGTTATGTTCATTTATATGGTTGAAAATAGCCGAGTTCTGTTGTCCATACCTAACTGACGTTTGTGTTGTATAATCTCTGGGGAAGTGATTTACCTGTAAATCCGATGTAAGATTGGTCACAGTCCTGGCATGGGATCTCATATACCCAGAGTCTTTGGGCGACGTGTCTTTTGTTGGACGTTGATCAGGGATTTGGCTAAGGTATTTGGGTAGGTAAATGCAAAAAGGTGGAGGTTTCCCAAGGGTGTGAGTTACTCTCTTAATCGTCTCCAGGTGGGGAATTTTTATTTTATTGTTGGGTGTCTCTGGTCTTGTCTTTAGGGGGTCGGTAGAAAATTAACGTTTGCGTTTTTAATTGCTTTCTCAATTATATGGTCAGGATACTGTAAAGATGAAAGTTGCTTGCGAATTAGTTCAAAATTCTTTTCCAGGAAATCTGGGGAACAAATTCGTAAGGCTCTTAAGAATAGGTTGCTAGCTACACCTATCTTGATAGTATTGTCATGATAGCTAAAGTAGTGAATATTTGGAAAGTGAGAACGTTGGTTTCTGTATATGGTAAATTTGTATTCTGTCGGGTCTCTGATTATTAAAATATCAAGAAAAGGAATTTTGTTGTCTGTTTCCCATTCAACTTTAAATTTGATGCTGGGTACTAAATGCGTTTAATTTTGAGAGGAATTCATTAAAATGTTAGTATGTCATCCACGTATCTCATCCACAGCATGTTTTTGGGTTTATTGCATTTATTACTGTAGTTTCAAAGTATTCCATGTACAGATTTGCTAAAATAGGACTTTAAAGGACTACCCATACTACAACCGAATTTTTGCTTGTAGAATGATTCCCCGAATGAAAATACGTTATTAGATGCACATAATTCAACTAACTTTATTATTTTGTCAAGTGCCAAAGGGAAATGATCTGAATAGGGGGGATAATTTTTTCCCTTAAAAACTGAAGAACGTCCTGTACTGGTACTTTTGTGAATAGGGAGTCTACGTCAAGGCTTAAAAGTTTTTTTATGTTGTGAAGTGGTATATGTGCTTCTCTGACGTTCTTGGTATAAATACCACCTTTTCTGTAAAACTTTTCTCCATTCATATACCTGAAGAGAGAGACAGTCTCTGAAATATAGTACTTTTCTCTCTACATATTGGTGTTTTTATGGGGCTCCAAGTTTTATTAGATATATATATATATATATCTATATATATATATATATATATATATATATTATATATATATATATATATATAGATATATATATATTATACATATATATACACACACACAGATATACTAGTTGAGCAACCAGGCACTGCCAGGAAAACTCTAAAATGCCTCACCTCGCCTTCCTATCAGGGCTGAACTTATTCAAAGGACATCGGAAGTGTCATTGACCCTCTCAGCGACCTTGAAAACTATAAATTAGACACTAATATCTGTAGTTTTTGGTTAATTCTACATGCCAGTACCTTCTAACCCCAACTTCCTATTAGGGCTGAACTTGGACTTGAAGGGCATTGGGAGTGTCATATTCACCTTAGCAACCTTGAAAACTATGAATTAGACACTAAGATCTGTCACTTTTCATTATATTTACATGTCACTCTTCCCCACATCTTCTCATCCCCTTTTCTATCGAGAGTGAACACGGAATTAAAGGGCATCTGGAGCATCACTATCCATCTCAGCGTCCTAAAAAAATATAGACTATACACTAATAACTGTTGTTTTCAGTTATTTTTACATATCAGCCCCTTCACACTTCCCCTTCCTATCAGGGCTGAACTTGGAATTAAAGAACATCAGGAGTGTCACTATTCAACTCAGCAACTATGAAAACTATGTCGTTTTCGGTTATTTTTATGTCACTACATTCCCACCCCTCTCTCATCCCCCCTCACTACGGGGGCTAAACTGGGATTTGAAGGTCATCTGGGTTCCTGATTGGACAAAAGGTCTGTGTACTCCCCTATCAATCTGGTAGCCCATATTCGCTCCCGACTGTTGTCACGGGGAACTAGAGGTATTTATTTCTGGTGATTAGAAATTAATTTCTCGATATTATAATGTAGTTAGGATCCCACAATAAGCTGTACATCCCATTGCTAAGTAATCAATTGGTTCTTAGCTACATAAAAAAATTTAATCCTTCGGGTCTGCCATAGGAGAGCTATTAATCAGCTCATTGGTCTTGTAAAATAGGATATACTAGACCTGTAGGGATCAGGAGTGTCACCATTCTTCTGAACGACCTCAAAAACTATGGATTAGATGCTAATAGCTCCCATTTATTTATTATCTTTACATGTCAATCTCCTTCCTACCCCTTCTCAACTGCCCCTTGCTATCTGGACTATATATATATATATATATATATATATATATATATATATATATATATATATATATATCATATATATATATATATATATATATATATATATATATCTATCTATACTATATATATATATATATATATATATATATATATATATATATATTATATATATATATATATATATATATATATATATATATATATATATATATATATATATATATATATATATATATATATATATATATATATATATATATATATATATATATATATATATATATATATATATATATATATATATATATATGTATATATATATATATATATATATATATATATATATATAATATATATATATATATATAGTTTTTGAAAAATAATAATAATAATAATAATAATAATAATAATAATAATAATAAGAATAAAATAATAAAATAATAATAATAATAATAATAAACATACATGAATAGAAATAAAGTGGAAATTCATAAGCCTGACATCTTTTTGCTATGCAATTGATGGTCATCAATCACCCCTGTTACGTTATAGACTCTACAAGTCATGGTGCTATTAATAAAGAGTTATAGTTTCCCTAAATAAATACGTATATCTAAAAGTAATGCTGAAGGCCCGCCGCTATAAGTGTATTATATAAAAATAACTTTCTAAATGAAGTAATTATTTTCTCTTATATTGGAGTCCACAACGCACATAGCCTTTATTGTATTTCTCACTTTTTACTTTTTCTTCAATGGCAGCATTACAATGGAAGGATGTTATTTTGTTTTCTGGAAAATTTATTGCATTTCCCTATTTTATAAGGGCCTTGGAATCACCCTCCCAGAATCACGCTCATATAGCTGCATCTATATAAGCAATTTGTTTCAATATTACGCTTATATAACTGCATTTAAAGTAGACTGAGATGGTATGGACATAAAAAGAGACGAGAGGAAGAGTCTGGAAAAACCACCTGATAAGAAGATGATGAAGATGGGACTATGAGGTGGGAGAAGGTTAGGTAGGCCAAAATTGCGATGGATTGACTGTGTGAGGGAGTTGGGATGAGCGAGGAGGATGCACTGGACCGAGGGAGATGGAGGAGTGTGTTGAAGAACCATTACAGCGACCCCAAATAAGCTTGTAGAGAAAGAAGAAGAAGAAGAAAACCTGCATTTAAACGAACTTTTACTTTTATTTTCGATTCTAAGTACATCAAAATGACTCTTATTGGCTTATAAACGAAGTTAAAGTGTATATGAAAAGCTACTTATTTTCAGTTTTTTTTTCTGGTCCAAGACAGATTTTTGCATAATGAAGTAAACAGTTCGTAGGGACATGCCAATGGTTTATGGTAAATATGGCCCTAATAAAAGACAAGTATTTCATGATGCTCCTGTCACCTGCTCCTTAGGAAGCCATTTTAGTATATTTTGATGAGATAAAAGCTACAGAGTCATGACTAAGATCATATTTGATGGACATTTTATTTTCTTGGTATATCTCGTATAGTTGGTTTTATGAGTTTACTCTTTTTGTCTTACCGATTCATTCCCTCATTTATAGATCGAGTTATGTTTGTTTGACGGTTAATCACTTCGCATTTCACCTCATTATGGCGGTAAATATAACTTGCTAGTTGATGCACGTCGTGAAAAGGTGGAATGCAAATCCTTGTTTTACGCCAGATCTAATTAAATGAGGCTATAAAGGTAATTAGATTTACTGGTCAAATAAGTAAAGAATTAATCTTTTTACTTAGAAACGCTACACCTGGACCATTGCTGTATATATATATATATATATATATATATATATATATATATATATATATATATATATATATATATATATATATATATATATATACAGGGTGGGCCAAAAGTAGCCTCACAGTTAAAACAGAATAAAAAATAATTTATTAAATGCATAAAATTTTCAGACATGAATAAGTGGCATATTAAGAATGAGTGACATAAAAAGGATAAAAATAAGTAGCATGTATTAATGGCACAGTATTAATTTTCTATTGAAGAGTACTTTGAATGAGAAAACAGTTCATGAAGTAACTGTGAGGCTACTTTTGGCCCACCCTGTATATATATATATATATATATATATATATATATATATATATATATATATATATTATATATATATATATATATATATATATATATATATATATATATATATATATATATATATATATTAATTTGAGGTTATATGTATAACCTCATGCTGCGTATTTTACACGCGACAGCTGTTTCGTCAACCTATACGTATTGACGTTATCAAGCGTACTGATACAAATATGAGGCCTACATGCGTTTTTTGTGACGTCATGAGGACGGAAAGGTAGTACAATTGCCAGATACCTAGTTTTAAGTATTTTACAAAAAGACTATAGTGAAACATAAAATAATAAGAAATAATAAATTATGTTACAAAAAGAAATTTATAATAAAAAGTTGAAAGTAAGTTATTATTAACACATTATAACATAAAAATCTATTTAATTACATATATGTCTTAATTTACTGAAAGTCAGTGTGCCGCTCCTGTCCGCGTGTGGGGGTTTTGTTCCACGCGGTTGAAGGGCTGCCTCGTACACGAGGGCAAGGATCGGTCTGCCTCACGTTGGATGTTAAGGCTGGGACGTTGCATGGCGATGCTGACTGCTTCTGATATCAATAAACGATTGTAGTTGCCTTCCTTGTGTATTATTTTGGTGTTTGTGAAGAAGTTCTTGTAATGATGGTTTTTTTTTTGTGGGTATCCACAAAGTGCTGATGAATGGCTCCTTGGTTTCTGTGGGCCTGCATGCGACGTTTGAGTGTAGTGGTTGTGTGTCCGATCTAGCATATTTGGGGGACTGACATTGCTCGTCAGCACAGACAAACTTGTACACTATATCAGATTCAACCTCTTTCTCCGTCGATGGGGCCGTACTATTTTTCATTATCAATGAGGCCGTAAAGGTTTGGTTTGCAGTAAATTCTTGCTGTTATTTTGTTGTATGGCGTTAGGGGGTGGTTCCTCTTCGCAGATACCAAGGATGGCTTTCCTTTCATCTTTGTGGTGTTTGTTGTATGTTATCTGATGGTATATCACTATTTCTTTGTCTTTTCTTGTGTTTTGTCCTTCGGGTCGGGTTATGGAAAGCCTCTAATCTCTTTTTGACAAACTTGCTGGATCATGCATCTGGTAGCCGTTATTTGTGAGCAGCTGTTGAACTCTGTTGATTTCTTCGTTAGTTCGCTTTCCACGTCGAACAGTGTGTTATGGCGCATTTTATGTATGCATTTACCACAGATCTTTAATGCATCAGGGCATCTCCTCTAGCCTTAAGCATCTCCCAGGCGTCTGTCTTTTAGTGTATATGGTGGTATTGTATTTGTTGTTCTTTTGGGTCACAAGTACGTCCAAGAAAGGGAGCATCTTCTCATCACTTTTTCTGCAGTAAAATTTAATGTAGAATTTGCTTGGAGTTTATGTACTTATTCTTCTATGTCATTTTCGCCCTTTGTTGTTTATAAAAAGATATCATCAATATATCTCCCCACCATAGATTCTGGGTTTTGGGTGTTCGTTGAAATGTGACCTCTTCTGTGTGTGCCATATAGTGTTTGCAAACGCAATATATGGCACACACAGAAGAGGTCACATTTCAAGAACACCCAAAAACCCAGAATCTATGGAAGATATATTGATGATATCTTTATAACAACAAATGGCGAAATGACCATAGAAGAATTAGTAAATAAACTCCAAGCAAATTCTACATTAAATTTTATGGTAGAAAAAGTGATGAGAAGATGCTCCCTTTCTTGGACGTACTTGTGTACCCAAAAGAACAACAAATATATTTATATATATATACTATATATATATATATATATATATATATATATAATAGTATATATATATATATATATATATATATTCATATATATATATATATATATATTACGATATCTATATATATATATATAATATATATATATATATATTATATATATATATATATATATATATATATATTTATATATATATATATATAATATATAATAATATATATATTTTAACACACAGACATACACACACGGCGCACATTATATATATATATATATATATATGATATATATAGTATATATATATATATATATATATATATATATTATATATATATATCTATTTATATTCATTGAATAATAATGGCTTTTCACTGTTAACCAGCTTTTTTGAAATTGCTTCATATTCTAATTATTTTCTTTACTTCATTGTTCAGGTTACTAATGGACACATAATGGGTTCTTCCATTTTACTCCAGTATTTTGCACGCGACAGCTGTTTCGTCAACCTATACGTATTGACGTTATCAAGCGTACTGATACAAAATATGAGCCTACATGCGTTTGTGACGTCATGAGAACGGAAAGGTAGTACAATTGCCAGATACCTAGTTTTAAGTATTTACAAAAGACTATAGTGAAACATAAAATAAGACAAATAAATAAATATATTAACAAAAGAAATTATATAAAAAGTTGAAAATAAGTTATTATCTACACATTATACATAAATATATATTAATTACATATTTGTTTACTTTACTGGAAAGTCAGTGTGCGCTCCTGGTCCGCGTGTGGGGGGTTTGTTCCACGTGGGTTGAAGGGCTGCCTCCTACACGAGGGCAAGGATCGGTCTGCCTCACGTTGGATGTTAAGGCTGGGACGTTGCATGGCGATGCTGACTGCTTCTTGTATCAATAAACGATTGTAGTTGCCTTCCTTGTGTATTATTTTGGTGTTTGTGTGGAATTTCTTGTAATGATGGTTTTTTATTGGGGTATTCACAAAGTGCTGATGAAATGGCTCCTTGGTTTCTGTGGGCCTGCATGCGACGTTTGAGTGTAGTGGTTGGTGTCCGATATAGCATATTTGGGGGACTGACATTGCCGTCAGCACAGACAAACTTGTACACTATATCAGATTCAACCTCTTTCTCCGTCGATGGGGCCGTACTATTTTTCATTATCAATGAGGCCGTAAGGTTTGGTTTGCAGTAAATTCTTGCTGTTATTTTGTTATATGGCGTTAGGGGGGTCGGTTCCTCTTCGCAGTATACCAAGGATGGCTTTCCTTTCATCTTTGTGTGTTTGTTGTATGTTATCTGATGGTATATCACTATTTCTTTGTCTTTGCTTGTGTGTTGTCCTTCGGGGTCGGGGTTATGGAAAGCCTCTAATCTCTTTTTGACAACTTGCTGGATCATGTCATCTGGGTAGCCGTTATTTGTGAGCAGCTGTGAACTCTGTGATTCTTCGTTAGTCGCTTTCCACGTCGAAGTGTGTTATGGCGCGTTTTATGTGTGCATTTACAACGATCTTTTATATGCATCAGGATTCTCCTCTAGCATTTAAGCATCTCCCAGCGTTCTGTCTTTTTAGTGTATATGGTGGTTTTGTATTTGTTGGGCTTTTGGGTCACAAGTACGTCCAAGAAAGGGGAGCATCTTCGCATCACTTTTTTCTACCGTAAAATTTAATGTAGAATTTGCTTGGAGTTTATTTACTAATTCTTCTATGTCATTTTCGCCCTTGTTGTTATAAAGATATCATCAATATATCTCCCATAGATTCTGGGTTTTGGGTGTTCTTGAAATGTGACCTCTTCTGGTGTGTGCCATATATGTGTTTGCAAACACATATATTGGTATTTCTGACTATCATTTTCCTGTGGAATTCGCTTATTTATGAAGTCACGTGCATCTACTGTGATTTTTAAGCAATATATATATAATATATATACTATATATATATATATATATATATATTATATATATATATATATATATATATGTATATATATATATATATATATATATATTATATATATATATATATATATATATATATATATATATATAATATATATAATATATTATATATAAATTTTGAATGAAATATCCAAGGCTCCTTCGCTTAAAGGCTAGTCCTTACTCTCATGCTAAGAGAAAAGGAAATGCGTTTTGCAGAGTTGTGTTTCCCAATGCAATCGGAACAAAAGAGCAAGAGCATATATCGCCGCTTTCAATGTTCGCTCTGGGCAAAACTTCCCAATATCACTCATACATTTGAGAAGCGGAGTTGCTGGGAAATACGACCGTCTCAGCTGGTATAAAAAGATTACATTTTCGTTTAAAATTATGACGGCAATATTTATCAAAAGGTGAAGTGCCATACGCCCAGCAAAAAAAAAAAAAACAAAGAAATAATAATAATAATGGAATAAATAAAATAAATAAATAAATAACAAGGGTTAAGTGTCATACGTCCAGCAAAAAACAACAAAAGTGAAGTGTCATACGTCAAGCTAAAAAAAAAAAAAAACTGTTTAACGGCCCTGAAACTAAAATTCCCGAAATCAATCAGTTGCACCTTACGAGATAATAAATGGTGGTCGAATAAATCTAATAATGATAAGTGTGTTCGGCTTAATCTGTTCCTAAAGATGACTTTGGAATTTTGAGATATAATATGATAATGTATTAAGAATCAAATGGTATTACTCTACTGTTTATTGAATAGAGGCATTCTAAATAATAACAGAATGTTGCATAATGACCTTTCTTCTAAAAACATTAGAATACGTTCTGCATCGAGTTATCTAAAACTGATATATATATATATATATATATATATATATATATATATATATATATATATATATATATATATATATATATATATATATATATATATATATATATATATATATATATATATATATATATATATATATATATATATATATATATATATATATATATGTATATATATATATATATATATCTATATATATATATATCTATATATATATATATATATATATATATATATATATATATATATATATATATATATATATATATATATATATATATATATATATATATATATACTATATCTATATATATATATATATATATATAATATATATATATATATATATATATATATCTTCTTTGGCTTCGTATGGGATGGCACCAAAAGGGACAATATTTTCGGTTTCACAGCAATCATCAGGGACGAGGTTGCCTGCCAAGCACCTGTACTTGGCCCTAAAGCAAGAGCTGATACTATTTTACATGAGGGCAGGTCGAGATTTTGCGCCCCTGGAGCAAGCAAACAAATGACTGAAACCGGACCACTCAGCGTGATGTAGGTGGGAAGCGGTCTTCTCCTACCTACACATTTCATAGAGACTACAATGAATGAGGAAATGATCACATAAAGGGGGAACAGAAGAGCGTCATATTTCAGGCCAGTGAACGTATTTGTGGCTGAACTCTCACAAATGAATAGATAGAATGTCAGTATTTTTTGTCCTTTTACTTTGTGATAGATAATATGGGAATTCAGATAAACAGTCATATATTCAAAATAACGTCTACTAACCTCGAAGTGAACGATAAAAAAAAAAACGCTAAAAATTACCAGATAAATCATTCAGTTCTGATCAACATGAAAGACCTCTTTCATTAACAAACAGTCCCATTATTTTTCCTCTGTAAATTGGAGACAAAGGGAAAATCTATTCTACCCGAACACCAAACTCGCAAAAAGAAAAAAGAAAAAAAAATGAATAACAATAAAACCCAGTTGCAAGCGATCAGAGGGACATGACATATCTATGGCTTCAGTTCGTCCAAATCCATCCAAGATCGTACAATGAAACTCATCTTCGTTGGAACTAATAATTGGACTTGCAGTTTTATTTACGGATTCCTTGAGTGATTAATTGAAGGAGGGTCGAATTAGAGGTCTTACTTTTTAATCTGACGATTAATTTTCTGCTTAAAAGTTGAATTGGGAGGAAGTTTAACTTAGAAGTTTTATTGATGTTACCTGCGATAAAAGAGGCAATGCAAAATCGTGGTTAAAGATAATACCGAATGTATTATTACTATTTTATTTCTATCACAGCCTATCTGAACTGTTGGCTTTAGTGTGCGGTTCCGGGTTGAATTTTACTCTTTTAGGAATCCTTCACTTATCTTACTATATCTTCCTACCTAAAGGGTCTACTGCTTCTTAAGTCCCGTGGCTACTTCGTCTTCCAAATTATCTTAGTTTCTCTTCAGAAATTTGGGTATCGTGCTTAGTGCTCTGATGATTATGGGCACTCCCTCCACTGTCATTCTCCAATGCCTTCTCAATCCAATCCGCAGGTCTTGGATTTTTTTTTATCCCTTCTTTTCCTCCATTCTGGAGTCCCGTGGTACTGCATCATTCATCATGACCATCATCATTATCATCATGATCATTATTATTATTATTATTATTATTATTATTATTATTATTATTATTATTATTATTATTATTATTATTGCTTGGTCTCACACTAAACCAGGAATATATCCTACTAACCTGTCTTCCCGAAGCCCTTTCAGATTCTTCTACGGTGTTGGTTAAGTTTTCCTCCTCAATGGGTAAAAGGGAATCTACAGGGCAGGTAATCATGCATATTATTGCATTATTGCAATATATTGCCATTTGATATAGCGATAAGTGAGCGCTCTGGATGGATTCTCTCCTTAAAACGTAATTAATTAATCTTGCTGTGCTTATGTCTTTCACTTTTTGTGGCCTTGTTCTACGAACCTGAGATGATGTGCTGCCGCGTTTAACAAAGGATGAATCAGACGAGTGGTATGATAGGGACTGTCGTGTCAGCATCCCATTTACTGTGACTGAGAGTAACAAATAGCCTAGAGGTAATGAGCTCCACACGATGAGCTATCACAGATATCAACAAAGAAAGGAAAATGCAGTGGGAATGTAGAGGATGCAAATCCAAATTTTCCTCAAGTATTTGCCGTCTTTATGGACGGTGTAGGTACGCTATTGGTATGATGAAGATTGCAATACTGCATCCCTGCTCACATTTTAATCTTTTTTTTTCCCAATCAAAAATCCTATTGAATGGGAAGAGGGAAAATCTGCTTTACCTCAGTGGAAACGAAATCAATGACCCCACTGAATGTTACTCCTACTGCAGGAATTGCTTTCATAACTCGATTCCTTTCATCTCGGAGCTTAATGAGAATTCACCTTCAAAAGGATTCTTTCCATTGGCAGGAACTTGGAGCATTCCCCAACCACCTCAAAGATGTAAAGAATGCTTGCACAAGACAAGCATTAAGGTAGTCGTTATAATTCTCGTCAAATAAGAACTATTAAGTTCTTACGGCTCATTATCACAATGCGTTTTATCGTAGTCATCAACATGAAAAGAAGGAAATTGCCACAAACACCACCAATTAGATTTTCATATTATGAACATTAGATATATATAACCTTTCACAATACCCTATTTGTATTGCATAGGAAATGATGAGTACTTTCACTCGTGGAACATGGATGCACCGAATATATTTGACATACAGTTTCACTGAAATCATAAGTAAGAGCAGGGAAAAAAAAAAAAAAAAAACAGTCGTGCCTATGACCACTCGAGATACTGTTTTCACAGCATCCATAAATGTCAAGGGGAGATATTAGGGTTCCACACATGGGAATATCAAATATGAAAAACGGCAAAAAAATTCTGCGAATAGATAATATCGACGTGAACGCAAGAATTTGTGTATATACTACATATTTCTGCCAACCAAGCTCTCTCGCGATCTTGACATGGGGATCCTTCGATCATTTTTTATTACTGAGAATGAAGACGTTCTTACAGTTTGTCGCAGATAAAATGATAAATGAGAGTCCCAAGTCACCCTTCTGAATTTTAGATTTTTTTCGACAAGAATGAAGTTCAAGGGCGAACAGGAATTGTAATTTTTCATTTTAACTTTTGATTTATTTCGGCAATACAAGAATAAAACAGAAATGCGCGTGTTCTATTCGTAGGTATATATATATATATATATATATATATATATATATATATATATATATATATATATATATATATATATATATATATATTCTGCAGGGTACCTACTATCACTCATAAACATCAACTCATTACAAATGATTAAAGTAATGTTTTTACCAAAAATTTGATTTTGAAAAAGTTAGGAGTAAACAATCGTTTTATTGCTCCAATGAATTCCTGCTGGCCTGGAATAGTGCAAACAATGGTATGGCATTGGAGTTCCTGTTTCCTTTCTTTGTAACAACCCCCAGGGGGGGTCTCTCTCTCTCTCTCCTCTCTCTCTCTTCTCCGTCTCTCTCTCTCTCTCCTCTCTTCTCTCGTAAATTAAGTTGGTGGATAAACAGCTTGACCTGCCTTCTCTTGAAATTTTTGTTTAAGCACACTTGGAATAGTTTTTGTTTGTTGAATATTTTTGTGTAAAATACTAAAATATGTATAGAGAGAGAGAGAGAGAGAGAGAGAGAGAGAGTTTTGTACGAGTTTTATAAAGAAAATGTTAATGGGATATAAAAACTAACAACAACAATAATACACAACTGAATTTTGATATCTACAGGTGCACCAGAACTCCTCACCGTAGGGGGCTAGAGCCGTCAGTACACTTCACGCGATGCCCTTTAGGCATTACTTAAGGTGCTATGCAGCATCCCTTCGGCCCCTAGCTGCGACAGCTTTCATTCCCTTTACTGTACCTTTGTTTCATATTCTCTTTCTTCCACCTTGCTATCCACCCTCTCCTAACAATTGTTTTCTAGTGCAACAGGGAGGGTTTCCTCCTGTTACACCTTTCAAATCTTTCTACTCTCAATTTCCGTCTAGCGCTGAATAACTTCAAAGGTCCAAGTGCTTAGAACTCTGAGTATTGACACCATGACCAGACGAAGTAGGGAGGTGGCAGATGTTACGGAGAGAAGGAAAATTGATATTTTATTTGTGCAAGAGACAAGATGTAAGGGAAACAAGGCAAGAGAGACTGTAAGTGGATTTAAGATGATGTATAGTGGGACCGAAGGAAGGGGAGGATGTGGAGTTGGGGTTGTTCTTAGTAAGGAAATGAAGGAAAGTGTAGTTGAGGTGAAAAAAAAGAAAAAGCATATGACACCACAAGTGGACTATGATGAGAAGTTAAAAATAGAATTTGGAGGGAGATGGATAAAATAATTACATCTACAGAAATTGAAGAAAGACTGGCGATTTCAGGTGACCTGAATGGACACCATTGGAAGCAGTCGGGAAAATATCAGTAGGATTCATCAAAGACACGGAATGGGAGAATGAAATGGAGGAGAATTTATGGTAGATTTTGCATTATCTTTTAATATGACAATAAACAACACCCATTTTGACAAGCAAAATTATGCAACATACAGTAGTGGAGGGAGACAGACGCAAATCAATTTTCTGTTGTGTAGAAGAAACCTTTTGGTGGAAGTAAAGAACTGTAAGATCATAAAGGGAGAAACTGTTAGCCCACAACATTAAGTTAGTTGTGGAGGCAAAAAGACCAAGAGATGAGACAGAGTTTTACAGAAATGGTCCTAAACAGCATTAGATTAACAGATGATGTGGACATCTGGCGGGTAGAAAATAGCACAGATACTAGGAACAGCAGAACTATGAGGGAAAACATCAGGTAGAGGACCACCAAATGATAAGGAGAGTTGGTGGTGGAACCAATATACTCAAGATGAGATAAAAAGGAAACGAAAAGCAAGGATAATGTATGAAAGGGATGAATGAGGAAAATGGAATGGCTTAAAAAATTGCTAATGAAGAAGCAAAAAGGACTGTAGCAAGGACAAAGGCAGAAGGAATAAAGGAGATGTATGAGAAATTAAAAGTATCAGAGGGTCAGAAGATGATCGACAAAACAGCAATAAGAAGAAATAAACCAACTAAAGATCTGACGCATATCAAGCATATCAATGACCAAAATCGAAGAGTTTTGTCGAGGGAAGAATGTCTAGGAGCAAGATGGAAGGAACATTTTGTGAAACTATTAAACGAAGAGAACCCCAGAAGAATAAGAGAAGAGGGAACCCCACAAGTAAGAGCAATTCCAGATATCACCAGAGAAGAAGTGAAGAGAGCACTTGACAAGATGAAATATGGAAAAGCTGCTGGACCTGATAGGATATCAGTTGATGTGTGGAAATGTTTGGGAAGAGAAGGGGTTCATATACTCTGGGACCTCTTTTCAAAGATGTACCGCCACGAAAAAATTCCGGACAGCTGGAGAAATAGTACTATGGTCCCAACATATATAAATTACATTGGGATAAAACTGATATCTCATACTTTGAAGACATATGAACGAACTATAGAAAAAAGAATAAGGAAATGAAACCGACAGTCGTGTAAAAACAAAAAAAAATTGCAGGTCTATGCAGGGAAAGAACAAAAAAACTGTTTTAGTAGAAAGAAGTAATTTTGCACTAAAGGGAAATCAATGGGGGGAACATGCAG
>NC_087208.1:87938951-87948951 GCF_015104395.2 Macrobrachium nipponense
GCCATTTTAGTAGATATTTTTGATGGGATAAAAGCTACACAGTCATGACTAAGCTCATATTTGATGGACATTTTTATTTTCTTGATATATCTCGTATAGTTGGCTTTATCCTTTACTCTTTTTGTTCTTACCGATTCATTCCCAGTTATAGAATGAGTTATGTTTGTTTGAGGGTTAATTACACTTCACATTTCACCTCCTTATGGTGGTAAATATAAATAGCTAGTTGATGCACGCGGTGAAAAGGTGGAATGCAAATCCTTGTTTTACGCCAGATCTAATTAAATAATGCTATAAAGGCAATTAGATTTACCGGTCAAATAAGTAAAGAACTAATCTTTTTATTTAGAAACGCAACACCTGGACCATTGCTGTATATATATATAATATATATATATATATATATATATATATATATATATATATATATATATATATATATATATATATATATATATATATATAGATATATATATATTCGAACTACAAATGTCCTTTAATATCTAATTCGCTCTACCTCGGAATTAATATATTTTCATATATGCCTAACCGAGGGGGAATTTATTAAGCGATAACAGAATTGGCGATCGACAGCGCGAACCAGCGACCTCTCAATTCCAGGACTGGCAGTGAAGCCTTAAACCGCCCCGACACCGCAAGAGATATAAGTTCATGCCGCCTCCCACCTGAAATACCTTTCGCGCGCAGGTATTTTTTGTTTTTGGAGACTGCATCAACCCATCTCGTTCTCGGTGGCGTGGTAGTGCTTTTGCCCGCACGTAGTCATTATATAAGTCTATCACATGACCGTGATTCATATACATATATCGAACTACAAATGTCTTTAATATCTAATTCACTCTACCTCGGAATTAATATATTTTCATATATGCTTAACCGAGGGGGAATTTATTAAGCGATAATAGAATTGGCGATCGACAGGCGCGAACCAGCGTCCTCTCAATTTGTAGTTCGATATATGTATATGAATCACGGTAATGTGATAGACTTATATATATATATATATATATATATATATATATATATATATATATATATATATATATATATATATCATATATATATATATATATATATATATATATATATATATATTATATATATATGTATATATATACTAATTTGAGGTTATATGTATAACCTCATGCTGCGTATTTTCTGCACCGGTATTAGTATCTGCACAAATTTTCCATTTGCATATACAGCAACCCAATATTTTTTTCTATTTAGACAAATCTTTTCGACGGTTGACATGAGACTTTAAATGAATTACAGATATTACAAATTCATATCGGTTATGAAAGCTTCGCAATTGTTTCATAGTTAAACAGTGTTTTACCTCATCAATATACTTATATTTTTTACTACTACAACCATTTGCCGAAACATTTTCGTTTAATCTCAATCCCAAATTATGTCGCTCATTACTGAAAGGCTGGAAGGATCACATAATGCCTACAAATGGAGAGGAGAGCCAGCCATTTACCGAACGATGCCACGAACACTCCATCGGCGACATCGACAAGCGACTGGGAGGGAGGCTGACATCAGTATTGCAGGAACCGAAATCCAATAAGAGCGAAGCAATCAAACCCCACCAGAGAGCGCTTTGCATTCGGCCAAAGGAATCGAAGCCAACAAATGGTTAGGCGTAATCACGGTCTAGATCGTGAGCGTAATGGAAACATCCGCAGTTGACAGATCCACGAGACTGTGTTATTAGTTTATGGTTACATCTTTCTTGAGATTTTTATCAATAAATATCCAGTTCCAGAAGAGGGTCTGGATCCAGAGCAAATTACATGCCAGAAGTCACTTCCACATTTACGAGTCTTCTTTAACAGCAGTATCTCTAGAACAAAGAAAATCTTGCGATTTCATTAGGAGCTTTTATGTAAGATTTCCAGCATCCAAGAGATAATGCCCATTCTCATTCATTTAACGAAGATCGTTTGCTGGATCATCACTAAATTCCATTTTCTACTATTACTTCGCAAACAAATGGCACGGTCTCATTCAGGAATTTTCCCTCGTAGACTAAAGTGCTTGAGTGTTGAAGGCCGACTCTATTTTTTTAAATAGTTATTACTCATAAACCTTACTTTAGTAAGATATTCCTCTGGTAAAATTGTTGAAATTGCTTTATTTTCCTCGACAATAATATCTCATCATTAAAGTATTATCTATTCAGGATTCATTTATAAGATGCAGGATTGCATGAATCTTTCACAGGTACCATCACTGCCATTTTCCTACCGTTATCTAGTGTTGTTCTTGGCAAAAAGATTTAGTATCATCCAAATAGTACTAAGTAATACCAAAGGTCTATTATCCGAACTATAGAAGATTGAACATTAAACTCCTGTAAAAACAAATTAAACTATGTGCTGGAAGGTTAGATGTACTTTTGATTAGCCTTTCGAGTAGGTATAAGTACTGTCAAATATTCTAAAGATAATGATTGATCCGGCAATTAAGGACGATTGAGATGGTGAACACAGAACACAGACAAGTGTGTTATCGGAAGCTAGTCGCCATTTAGGAGGCAGCTTTTATTCACAGAATATTATGCGTAGTTTTTGAAAGATGGAATATATAGGGACAATATTAGGTCAGAAACATGGACAAAATTTGCCCTACAAAAATCAAACTCAAATTTAAAGTTTCCTGCTGGAAACGGATACCGAACTCACTCACGACGCAAAAAAGAAAATGAGGTCGTGTGGCCCAGAGCCTTCTTAAGAAGTCGGATGACTTCCTGCTCTAGTGCATATTCATGGGCGGGGTGGACCAAAGAGAGAAAGAAGAACTGAAAGTGTGATAGAAACAGGAGAACCCATGGAACATGGGAAGGAAAGTGATGGCGACGATATTCCATGTCTTTTTATTTTTAGTTGGCCTACAATGACAATTAATAAGACTCGTTAAATTTAACATTTCATACGGAAGAACATTCTTTGCATGAGCGAAGTGCATCACTACTTAAATGTTCACAAAAAACAATATTAAAGGTTTTAAAGACAACTGAAAAATAAAGAAACCGTAGTAGAAAAAATGAAGATTATTGATCTTCACACATTTAGCATTATCTAAAACTTAATTGATAAAATGTTTGTGTTGTTTTAAAACTATTAGACTTCCCTTCTCCAAGCACTGTTCCACTAAAGAAACTTTATGCCAGCATTCCATACATCCAAGTCTTCAATTGAAAAACGCTAACATGTTGCAAGTTACTTTAATTACAAAAAAAATCCCTCTTACAATAGGATCACTTTTCAAATTTCAAGACAGAATCTGCCCAACATTGCAATCTTTAGTCATGTATAAACATACTTGTCCCCAGATGTAATTTGGGGACTTACGTAGCTCCGACTAAACTATTGCTGAAGGTCAGAGCCCGATTCCCATAATGGTGTTAGCCATCGCACTGGCTGCAGATTGTCCAATCTCGAATTTTCTAATATCAGAAATCACACAAATTTGTAATGCCAGTATCAATTATGCCGACTTCTCTGGCTTGGGCCAAACAAGGCCGTTCGCATGAACTGCTCATCTTAGAGTCGTTATTTATTAAAGCCGTTAGTGCTCAAGTTGAACTTTCCGAATCATTGAGCTTTGAATTATTAGACTTAGCAGGGGATTTTTAAATCGTTTGTTTTGTTTTAAATAATTTTTTTTCACTAAGAATAAAAAATATATTCCATGTATTTTTAATTTGTGTTGTTTTCTCTTTTAGCCTCGATCATGTACCAGTGTTACAAAAAGCGTCGGCAATAAATACATCGCCTTCTGATGACTGTTCTCTCTCTCTCTCTCCTCTCTCTCTCTCTCTCTCTCTCTCTCTATCTATATATATATATATTATATATTTATATATATATATATATATATATTTATATATCTATATAATCTATATCTCTCGCTCTCTGTCTCTCTCTCTATCTATATATATATATATATATATATATCTATATATATATATATATATATATATATATATATATATATATATATGTACTGATAAAAATGTTCTGTAACAACAGCAGAATTCCATCTAATAAAAGGAGCCCATAAAAACACCAAATGTTGAGAGAAAAGTACTATATTTCAGAGACTGCTGTCTCTCTCTTCAGGTATATGAATGAGAAAAAGTTTACAGAAAAGGTGGTATTTATACCAAGAGATTCGTCCACAAGTAAGCCAATTTAGGTCACCCCGCTATAATCTTCCTTTAATCTTCTTCCCAACCCAATAACCGTTTGCTATGGGAAGCAGCTTTGCTGCCAGCCAAGAGTGCGGGCAGCAAACATTGACGCTAACAAAACTGTCAGCTAATAGTTAAAAACACAACATGGCAACTGTTCTCCCGGTCGCGCTATCTTTTGAGTGCAGGGTGGCTACATTAGCTTATTTTCAGTTTCTGTATTTTATTCCATAAATTTTAACTCATCTTAAAATCTATTAACCAATCAATACGGCACGGTTCCCTTTAACTAACACTGTCACCTATTAATATGTCTGCTCTTTGTACAGCCAAATAATAATATAATTAATAATAATAATAATAATAATAAAAAATAAGTAATAATAATATAATAATAATAATAATAACAATAATAAATTTATCGCTTAGGCTATAGGATTATCAACGTGGGGCCATTGGAAAATAACATTCTCTTAGAACAGACACACGTAAATTTTTTCGTGTAAGGAGGTTTATTCGCTGTACATAAAACCCTTTCTTCTTTTGACGCTCTAGAATTTATAAATTATAGGATACAACAATTGCCCTTCGAATTATTGCTCTTACAAATCATCAGATTTTTCTTTGACAAGCCATAATAATGGTATGTAATAAAGTTTGATTCCAAAAGATCTCGCATTTTGTAGTCCGTATAATCCAGTCTTTCCTTTGACCTGAAGCTAAAGCTAGGTTTGTGAATTCTACATCATCCACGATGCATGTCCGTTTTGTACATAGAAAAAAAATAAGTGAGATTATATATAGAGATTATATATATTATATATAATTATATATGTATATATAGTATATAAAAATAATTAAATAATATATATTAAATATAATTATATATAATATTGTGTGTTTGTGTGTGTGTTTGTGGTGGTGTGTGTGGTGTGTTGTGTCACTTAGAAATTCTATACAGTTTTATTTTATTTATATATTATCTTATATAATAGGTATCTAATATCTATATATATATAATAATAAATATAATATATAGTATATATATATATATATATATATATATATATATATATAATATATATATATAATATATATATGATCAAGAGAAAGTAGGCTCAAGAGTTATATACTGAATATGAAGAAGTGGAAATCCTAGTGGGAATTATTATATTCACCGATTTTTAAAAATATAAATAAGAAGCAATAGGGCATTATTAGGTGAAGTCACATAACGTTACATGTACTGAACACAAAGTAAAATTACAATCTTCAGCTGAGTCTATGATTTATTTATTCCACTTAAAACAATGTCATAATGAAATAAATTGTTTTTTAATTGTTTTTTTTTAAAATCCCACCAAAATTACCTTGAATATGCCTCTCTCTCTCTCGATCAAAGAGAGAGAGATAGAGAGAGAGAGATATATATATATATATATATATATTATATATATATATATATATATATAATATATATATATATATATGTATATATATATATCTATATTATTATATATATCTATATATATATATTATATATATATATCAGAGAGAGAGAGAGAGAGAGAGAGAAGAGAAGAGAGAGAGAGCGACGAGAGAAGCATGTCAAAGGTAATGATCAGGTTTGTTGTTTGTTTTTCATCTCTCCTTCCTTCCACCTGTATCGAGTTTGGTGGGTGGAACCACTCGAGCATTAGTTAGAGAGTGTGCCTTGTATTATCCAGAGTCCCTTTCACAAGGGGGGGGGGGGGGGGATTCCCAATTCCTTGTTTCATGGGCAATGGCGGATTTAGTGATCTCCCTTTTGTACAGGTAAACGACTTTTACTGTCCCCGTGACTTTTGACCGTCGACAAGGGAATTCCGAACTGACCATCTTCAATCATAGAAGGAACTGGAATCTTTCAAAAGGACTCGTTATAATTCCAGACCCTAATACCAAGCGCATCAAATTCGTCACGGGTGGGAGGTATCTGGAGCTGTAAACAACAACAACCGATCATTTCATTCAATATCAACTACGGTGCTGCCGTACAAATTTCTGTATTCGTCAGTTATCCGTATCATAGTCGAACCAAAATTACCATGGACATGTACGTTTTAGACGCTGCTACTTTTCCCAGGTTTTATTCATAAAACCTTCCCCAAAGTTCGAATGTCGTGAAGATGTGGCGGAAACACGCTGCCACACCTTTCCATGCTAGGTTCTACGTATCTAACTGTGAAGACGTAAAATGAACAGAAATCTGAAGAATTGAAATCATATAGTAAACTGCTTTGATAAAAAGGTAAGGTGAAGATAATCTAGTTTCTAATCACCTAAATAAATCATACGAACTCCCAATGTCTAGCCCAGATTCACCGATGAAAAAAATGAAACTAGGCGATGAAAAAAAAAAAAAATACTGTTATTTTTCCTCAAGCGATGGCCTTGTCCCGGAACCTCTTTCTTCTGGACGGCCCGGGGGAGGGATAAGTAGGATTTTATGACCAGATTAAAGAACCCCCAATTGTGGGATGCAGATTATCTGTATTGAGATTGTAAGTCGGGAAGTGTTTCTGTGTGCACTATTTGTAATTACATACATAGCACTCATACATATTCATATACATATAAATATTTTTATCAATGACAAAATTGTTAGGTTCGAATTTCTGTATATGGCATCAGTGTTCAAAGGAGGGTACAGTAGAATACAAAGAAAACAGTTCTCTCTCTCTCTCTCTCTCTCTCTCTCTACACGACTAAAATCTTAGGACAGGAAATTACTGGCAATCATTCACATATCTTACTTTATTGTCTTCACCTTGCTAGCCCTGTTTTCGTTTTCATCATTCTCACTGTCAGATGAATTTTCAACAATGTTTGTTGTGTAAGAATTTTGTACATAACTTTCATTTAGAGTATTGTTTCATGAATGAAAGTTAGTGCGTTCTACATCTAACCTTTTGTTCTGTAACGTTCCTGTACATTTTTTTTATATTTCAGTGAAAAAGGGTAAAAATCAATAAACTACAAGTACGTACTTATCGCATTTCATTTGCGCTAGAGCTGGAAAAGAAAAACAGACGAAAACAACTCACGGCCGATGCTAAGTTGGCTTAGAAAGGATTATAGCCCTTTTACCCCCTGCGTTGAAAGACCAAAATTCCGTGTAAATGAACGACCAGCCAGCAGCGTGTTCTCTCGCTACATAGCGACTCAGCCAAGTGATTGGCGAATTCCCGCTTTAGATATACAAAATCAGGAAAATTATGATAAAAAGGGGTTCGGGAGGAAGTGTTTTTGTTTGGATAAGGTCAACAACACTTCCTCGGACCTAGAGAGAATACATTATAGAGATTACCCTGAAAGAAAGCGGAAAAATCAATCGTATATATACGTACTAAACGTCCACGGGGGTCAAACACCTGCTCAGTGAACTACTGAAGTGCCAATTTAACGATCGTTGTTTTTTCTCTATGAGCTGTGTTGACTCGAGTGGAAGGCTTGAGTAAGGGTGGTGATACGTGACAGGGTTAGTTCGAGTTCCTCCTCATAGCCTGACACTTTGCCACTGAATTTATGATCACTTCTTCCGTTTTTGTAAGATTATCTTATCCTTCGCTGCCCTGTGTGTGGTCGCTGGTATTGGTCACCCGCGGCATTCGCCAGACACGCCCCTTCCCTCGTTTGTCAAAAGGATTTCGAACGAGTTGGCCCGTATCATCATAGAACGGTGCAGTTTGTGGCGTGCGAGGTCCGTTGACGTCCCGGATTCTCGGAGGCTACCACCCTCGGAGTCCCTGAGGTATTTTGTGTTGCCTACAGGCATTGCAGCCGGAAGCAGTTTGATCCATTCATCAGCGTCAGTGAGTTCTTGGAACTCGTGGAGTCAAGTAGGGCGTCTTTCTACAGGTATGAGATGTTTTTATAACTATTAAGACGATCGTGGATCTTTAGGTACCTGTAGATTTGCACGCCCCTGTTTGCAGTACTATCTTCTGGATCTTGTATGACCTGAGGAGATGATTCACTAAGCCTCTCGTGATTATTCCTTTGAATCAATTTGTAAGGTTATTTTTGTAATTTATTGTTTATTAACTTAAGTTAGCATCTACGTAAGTTAGTTTGTATGTGTTAAGTAGAAATAATATTAAGTTTCCCTCTTATTTTCTCTTGCTTCCTTCTAACTAACTCAGTTTCTTAGGTTAGATATATCTGGCCAGCAATTTGAAAGGTACCTGCCTGAAGTTTCATATTTAAAATTTCCTATTTCTTGGTTTAGGGTTTAATTTAGTTTTAGGTGATCTTTTAAAGATCTTAAGGTTGGTTTTCCCTTTTTTTTATATATTCCTTTTGATTATTATTTTTGCCAACCATTACCTTTTTCTTGTGGAAATAAATATTGTAGCTTTTGTTGAGGTGTTGTTCTTTTGTTCCTAAGTTGTTGTGTTACATTTTTACTGACCGCAAATTCTGAGTAGAGGCAAGAACCCTTGAAATTACGGCCGTAAATGAGGTCGTAACATATATATATATATATATATATATATATATATATATATATATATATATATATATATATATATATATATATACATATATGTGTGTGTGTGTGTAAATTTTAATGAAGAAGATTAGAAACGAGAGCTATGATTACCAAGACCTTATAACCTGGGTTACAATCCCTAATCATCTCCTATTGGTTATTGATTTATTTGCGAATAGATTCCTAAACTCTATTAGAACCTGTAATACCATAAAGAATCTGATTCAAACTGATTCTTTTGTGTCTTTTTTGTTAGAGAAGACGATTTATGGCTATTTCATTGTCCTGGGACGTCTGAAGTGCTTTTGATTAAGTGAAACATTCCCTAAGTTCTTGCATTGACTGCGGCGTTCGAATAATATAAAACCATAGAATATGCATTGCCTAATACGTAGGCTGACCAGTAGACAATCTAGCTTAAATGCTTTCATCTCATATTAGCCATCAATTTCTTTACTTCGCTAAGCCAAAGTGTCGACACTGCTTCAGTGGTGATGCTGTGCGCGAGTTTTCCTGTTAATTAAGGAAGCCCCCTGTATGGAAGTAGTAGTAGTAGCAGCGTTTTACCTATGAAACGACTCTTAACCAAAGCAAGACAGGCAACTAGCTACTCACTTCCAAGACCCATTTTCGTAGTCGATCCACGAATGTGGAAAAACAATATCGAGTTCCAAGAATGAAACCTAATGAGCACGTTGGCAGTTTTTCGTAAGCGATGAATTTTCCTCGTTTTGAAATCGAGGTGATGAAATGTCTTGAAAACGGGTAATACATGGAAATGACTCCCAGTCCAGTTCGACGGATTTCATGTCATTCGTATCCTCTCATCTCAATTCACATGAAAAATTAAATTAATGCGGTTGCTCCTCGGCGTGTTCGGTCGGTCAACAAACAGGAGAGCATAAAAGTTACGTTTGGCGAAAAATACATCTTTAAATGAACAACTAACTGATGCTTTGTCATTACTTAAAACCAATTATATATATTATATATATATATATATATATATATATATATTAAATAAATAAATAAATAAATTAAATAACTATATAAATAAATATATATATATATATATATATCTATATATATATATATATATATATATATAGATATATATATATATAAAGGACCACACATATAAATATATAAACACCTATATCACATACATACACACACACACAATATATATATATATATATATAGATATATATATATATATATAATATATAGTATATATATAT
>NC_087208.1:87958951-87968951 GCF_015104395.2 Macrobrachium nipponense
AAACTTTGTCTTGTTGTTCAAGATTATTCCATGCGCTATTATCTATTAGGTTATTTAACTGCGTAAAAGTCTGTTGAATGAGTCACGCTATTATAGGCAGCAATGTCGGAACAGAATGAAATCAGATACCTGTATACGTGGTCCGTAGTGAGGAGGCGAAGATTAGATTGAGTTCCATATATCACTCTGCGTAGCACGAAGATGTCGTTTCTGTATTGGTGATTCTTTCTTCCAGGAAATCTTTGTGTGATAGAGGGAAGGGATTTGATTGCAGAGTCCATCTCCCGAATCCGTACATTTTTGGAAGTACTTGTACTTTGAGGCATTCTTCCAAAAAGTGTTTTTTTTGGTTTTTCAGCCGGTGTAGTCTGTTCAGTTCTTTTTCAAACTTGCGGAAAACTGGCTTGACTTCTGGAAGTGAGTGAAGAATCGTGGAAAGGCGGTTGAATTCCATAATGGGACGTTCTTCAGTTTTAAGGAAAAAATTATCCCCCTATTCAGATCATTTCCCTTTGGCACTTGACAAAATAATAAAGTTAGTTGAATTATGTGCATCTAATAACGTATTTTCATTCGGGGAATCATTCTACAAGCAAAAATTCGGGTGTAGTATGGGTAGTTCTTTAAGTCCTATTTTAGCCAATCTGTACATGGAATACTTTGAAACTACAGTAATAAATGCAATAAAACCCAAAAACATGCTGTGGATGAGATACGTGGATGACATACTAACATTTTGGGATAATAAGTGGGGTAATTTTAATGAATTCCTCTCAAAATTAAACGCATTAGTGCCCAGCATCAAATTTAAAGTTGAATGGGAAACAGACAACAAATTCCTTTTCTTGATGTTTTAATAATCAGAGACACGACAGAATACAAATTTACCATATACAGAAAACCAACGTTCTCACTTTCATATATTCACTACTTTAGCTATCATGACAATAATATCAAGATAGGTGTAGCTAGCAACCTATTCTTAAGAGCCTTACGAATTTGTTCCCCAGATTTCCTGGAAAAAGAATTTGAACTAATTCGCAAGCAACTTTCATCTTTAAAGTATCCTGACCATATAATTGAGAAGGCAATTCAAAAAGCAAACGCAATTTTCTACCGACCCCCTAAGACCAGACCAGACACACCCAACAATAAAATAAAAATTCCCCACCTGGAGACGATTAAGAGAGTAACTCACACCCTTGGGAAATCCAACCCTTTTGCATTTACCTACCCAAATACCTTAGCCAAATCCCTGATTAACGTCCAACAAAAGACATCGCCCAAAGACTCTGGGGTATATGAGATCCCATGCCAGGACTGTGACCAATCTTACATCGGATTTACAGGTAAATCACTTCCCCAGAGATTAATACAACACAAACGGTCAGTTAGGTATGGACAACAGAACTCGGCTATTTTCAACCATATAAATGAACATAACCATAGAATAAACTGGAATTTGTCACGTGTAATTTATAGCAGCAACTGCCGGTGCAAGAGTCAAATGATGGAATCAGCCTTAATAAAAGAGAAGCAGGTAATGAACATCTCAAAAGGGAATTGGACATCGGACATCGTCGACGCAGTGTTCATTCAACCAACGCTTAAGAAGATTAAAGGAAGATTATCAGCGGGGGTGACCTAAATTAGGCTTACTTGTGGACGAATCTCTTGGTATAATACCACCTTTTCTGTAAACTTTTCTCATTCATATACCTGAAGAGAGAGCAGCAGTCTCTGAAATATAGTACTTCTCTCTACATTTTGAGTGTTTTTTATGGGCTCCTTTTATTAGATATATATATATATATATATATATATATATATATATATATATATATATATAATATATATATATATATATATATATATATATATATATATATATATATATATATATATATATATATATATATATATATATATATATATATATATATATATATATAAATATATATATATATATATATATATATATATATATATATATATATATATATATATATATATATATATATATATATATATATATATATGTGTGTGTGTGTGTGTGTGTGTGTATATACATATATATATATATATATATATATATATATATATATATATATATATATATATATATATATATATATATATATATATATATATATAATATATATATATATATATATATATATAATATATATATATATATATATATATATATATATATATATATATATATATATATATATATATATATATATATATATATATATATATATATATATATATAGTATATATATATATATATATATATATATATATATATATATATATATATATATATATATATGTATATATATGTCTATATATATATATATATATATATATATATATATATATATATATATATATATATATATATATATATATATATATATAGTATATATATATATATATATATATATATATATATATATATATATATATTATATATATATATATATATATATATATATATATATATATATATATATATATATATATATATATGATAGATATATATATATATATATATATATATATATATATATATATATATATATATATATATATATATATATATGTGTGTGTGTGTGTGTGTGTGTTTGTGTGTGTGGTTTGAATCTTGCCTCTTTGTGTTTTGGGTGCATAACTGCATCATCACTGGAACCCTCGTATGTATTGGCTCAACTCCTGTCATGGAAAGTGAAATATGCGTTTTTATAAGATGAATAATATTTGCTGGAATTTGAATCTTGACAAGAAATGTGAAATCTTGTGTTTGGTGTGCACTAAACTGTGGCCTCATTGGGATCATTTGTGCGTTGCATTAAGTTTTGTCAAAGAAAGTGAAAGCTGCTTCAGTCATGCGTTGGATCGAATGCAGCCACAGAAGGCAAAGCTTCGAGGTGTATAATTGCCTCATTATTGGGCCATCTCAAGCTTCTGCCTCGAAAGTGGAAACTTGTTGTATTTATTAGGCGCAAAACTGCATTGTCACTGGAACCTCTCAAGCATTTTTGTTTTAATTCCATGAAAGGTGAAAGCTTCTTTGTTTAGATTCATTACTGCGTCTTTTACATGATCATCTCATGCATTAGCTCTAATCCTACCAAGGGGGGTGAAAGCTTCTTTGGTAATTACTAGATCTTAATGTGTTTTGGTATGAATCCCCCTAACCCAATCCTCCAACCGCCCCCCGGCAGTGAAATCTTCAGTTACTAGGGGCACAACTGCATTCTCGCTGGACCCTATAGTGTTCTGGCTCGAATCCCTCTGCAGAACTTGAAAGTTTCTTTGTGTCTCTCCTGGAAACTCCTATACGTTGGTTGTATTCCTGCCGCTGTAGGCAAAAGCTGTTTTGTTTATTAGGTGCATAAGTGTGTCTTCCCGAGAACCTCCCTAAATTGGCTGGAAGACTGCCATTGAAGGTGAGAGGTTTGTTGTTCATTATGTGTGCAAGTGTGTTTTTTTGTTGAAGCCTCTCGTGCGTTAGTTTGAAATCTCCACAAACATTTTTTTAAATACCAAGTAGGTACGTACTAAACACATTTAAGTATTTGTTGGTAATTGTGTTTGTATTTGCATGGACAGGAATATTAAAAAGATAAACACTACAATTAACGTTGTTATCTAGACGAATTGAGCCTTATATCCATTAAGTTGAATAAATTAAAAGAATCGAGTATTACCAACTCAGAATTCATATCACAAATGCGTCACGGATTTACTAAATACAAAAACGCTAATTTTGCGTCATCTCCCCTTTAGTGACGTCATTAATTAATGAGTTTCCCATGAAAGCATTTTTAGGGGACTGTCTTTCAGAGTCATTGATCATTTGCTCTTCCGCTTTTCATGAATGAATAATCGCGTGGCATGAGTTCAAGCGGAAATTAACCTCTGTGTCCTTGTAGCCGTCTCGTATTTCTGTTTCTCATTTTGATTTCTTAATTGGTTCACAATATATAATTTTACCACTGACCTTGTATACGTATGTGAAATATAAGTAACATTCATATACGTTCTGGACTTGCCTCCTCTACCTTCTCGTATATTACTGTCATTTTCGACAGTATGGGTACGATAGGAAACATTAAGGCATATCATCAGGATCTCTTATCTTCGGAAAGGGAGGAGTTATAGTTAAATTGTTTTAGAATTTGCAAATGAGAAAAGCGTTGGGCGTTAATATTAATGCGGCAAATTTCAAATCAATCGACGTCAGTTTCATTCAACTGAAAGTTTTCATTCAAGCTCTCATAATTATTCTATTAATACTTAGTATATCACATAAGAATAATGTGGCAATACAGGGTTAAACGGAGATGATGATTAGTGAAGCAACGATACAGGAAATGAAGTACATAAGATTAACAAAACAACAAAGGAAAAGAATTGCATAATTTTCACGAAACAATGATAATCGTAAATACGAACTCAAAATAATTACAGTACCTGGAGCCTTCAGTGTTAAAGGGGCTTCACATGAAGTTTCTGGAATGATGAAGCACATGTTAAAATTGATTTTTTTTTTTTTTGTGTGGAGTGGATGCATAGAATAATTTATGTTTGTCTCTTCTTAAAGGTAAGGAGGAATAAAGAAATAAGAGGAAGTAAATAACAAAACCCGGAATATTACTTTGTATCACAGCAGGCCTGCAGCTGGGAATTTGTGTGCTTTCTTTGAGTTATAACTTTCTCGAAGGCAGTTGATTGCCAGCTGAGTAGAAGATATAAATATACAAAAAAAGTACGTTTTGAGTAAATTAGTTAACTGTGTATAATTATAGAATCTGTTCTAGGAGCAAAACCCTGTTTTGGCACAAAACAGCCTTAATCAAACAACAGTGTACTACAATACATGTGAGACCGACAGGGATGAGAGTGATTAAAAGCGTCAAGAGGTGGGAATGAATGTCGCCTCAATCGTTGGTTTGTTCATTTTACCCCAGAGTAAATTGTTTCTCTTTTTATCTCGGCTAGGTTATGTTTTGTCCTACAAACTGGATGTATCCTGGAGTTTATATTTTAATATATATTATATATATATATATATATTATATCTATATATTATATATATTATTATATAATATTAATATATATATATTATATAATATAACCAAGCAATTAAATCATAAGGCACTGGTTAATCAAAACTAAATAAGTGGTAACTCTTATCACCTTTCAGTTGCTGGCTGTCTCCCTCTGCAAACGATATCAAACTAGGCTAATGAATTCACGCAAATACAAAAATATGCTATTTATTTCCCAAACTGGAGCCTTCAGTGTTAAAGGGGCTTGATATGAAGTTTCTGGAATGATGAAGCACATGTTAAAATTGATTTTTCTTTTTTTTGTAGAGGGGATGCATAGAATACAACACCTCCATAGGGACTCATAAAACAACAATGCAGTATTGTCACCCCCCCCAAGAGCCACAACACCAGAAGAAACCACCATACCACCCTACGTTTAATCTCACGTTTCTCAGCTTTAACAAAAATTCGCCATATTTTCAAACCAACTTTCCACGTAAAATATTGACCTCTGAATCTTACGCCAAAACGCCACAGAAAAAAAACATGAAACACATTTCACCATCAATTTGCAAAAACTAGACAACAAGAAAAAAATGCAATTGCGGGACAATATATTAATCACCACAACCAATTCTTTTCTATTTTGATATATGTGTTAATTTCGACCGACCTGTTTTTTCCTCTAAGACTACAAATCTGTTTCCAATTTTTTCCTCAATGACTCTAAAAGGACCTTCAAATTTCGGGCCTAATTTGTAGTTCAGCTCGTTTCTCACGTTGATTTTTAAAAACACCTTGTCTCCGACATTGATCTTGGGATCAGATGTTTTACTAATACTTTTCTCTACCATCTCTCGGTTGCGGCTTCGAGATTACGGCTGAGACAAGCATGTCTCTCTCTCGCTGTAGATATCAATGATTCGATCGTATCCTCCCCATGACGAGGTATAGTTAGCAAATCAAATGTGCCTCGTGCTGGGCAACCAAACAAAGCTTCAAATGGAGATATTTTAATGGAATCACTAACCATAGTGTTAATACTATGTCTAACAACACCAATATATCTGTCCCAATTCTTATCATTACCACCTACAGTATTCCTGAAAGCTTCGAGCACTTTCCTGTTCGCTCGTTCACACAACCCATTAGCTTCAGGTCTGTATGGAATAATTGTTTCTTTCTATATCCCCATGACTTCCGCTAAACATTCCAAAATTTTGTTCACAAATTCTGTCATTGTCGGTCAATAGAACCTCGGGTGAGCCGTATCTTTATGATATTTCCCGACCTCAATAACATTAATGTATTTATATACACACAAAACCCAGTCCAGAAAAATTAATACAAACATCCCCCAATAAAAGATAATAAAAAAAAAAAACATACACCGCCCCCAGTAAATCGTCCCACAAACACTGTTTGCAGTACAAGGTCACACCAAGAATAACACAAAAAAACAGGGAGGAGATAAAAAAAAGAGCAAAAGCGCTTCATTCAGCAAACCATCTCTCTCTCTCACACTTTCCCAAGCGCCCAGCAACCGGTCTCTCTCTCTCCCTCAGACACTCGCCTCTTTCTCTCTCTCTCTCTCTAGGGCATAACTCACAATAACCCAAAAAACCTCGCTCATGTCATTACAAAACCTCCCCAATGTCCATTGAATCTCGAGAGACATCAAAACAAAAATACACTCTGAGCAAATTCATCACCAATAAAGAGAGAAAAAAAGGAAACAATGAAATTACACTCACATCTTCATATGACCGGAACCCAAACTTGTATACGCATTGCAAATGTACGTAACTTGCTCACCACACCCAGTAAACACTTTAATATGCCAAAAAATTAAACTTTGATCCCCAAAACTTTGGAACACCAGTTTTCACAAAGCACTAACTAGCTACACTGTCTGACTGTGATGCCCAGAGAGAGACCCATGCCCCGAACAGTAAAACCCATGAATCAGCAAAGAAAACCCCGAGTTGCCTGTGACATAATTATAACCCTTTTCCTCCCCAAAAGCATATGCCTAAAATAGCATTAGTCTCTTCGGAAGTGTACCTACAGCCTATAAAAAGCTTTTTAAATGCTGCCACCAACTATAACCGAGCAAATTAATCATAAGGCACTGATTAATCAAAACTAAACAAGTGGCAACTCTTACCTTTCAGTTGCTGGCTGTCTCCCTCTGCAAACGATATCAAACTATGCTAATGAATTCACGCAAAAATATGCTATTTATTTCCCAAACTGGATGAACATAATATGGAACAAAGTGACTAAAAGATGTCATATTAAGAACCAAGTCTGACCCACAAAAAAAACTGTAAATTGTCATTTTATTCTCCTGCATTAGACTAAGTAATCACCCCCAAACTCCCAAATTGTCAATTACTACATTTTTCAATAGTCAAGACTTTAGAGAATCCCATTCTCTAGAATAATGACATAGGACCCATCTGAAACAAAGAGACATATCCATTATATTTCCCAACACACAATTAATTAATTAATGTTAAGGGGCCGGCCGGCTAATGCCGTTTTAACGACAGGACTTTGACATTCATACCACTTATTAAGGTGACTTGGGACATCTCCCAAACCGCATATGATTTCACCTCTGACCTTCGTTTTTTGTTTTGTGACGCCAGGGCGATTTATCCCTGAAAATAACCACTTTCAAATTCTATCTCCTCCCTTGATATTTAATATTAAGACCTGGGATTACTACCATATAGACCTGATGTAGACCTCCAATCAAATGGAGAGTTTTTTTTTCTAAAAGTTCATTTTTTTGCTAGATATGAATTTTTCAATATGGTAAAAAAATAAACGTGACCCTAATAAATCATGAGAAAAAATTTGTCTAAAAAAAAAGACGAAACAAAATATTGGAAGAAAGGGCTCTATTTGATTGTTCTATAATGTCTTTCTGAGTTATATACCAAATTCCAATGTTATAGCTTTAAAACTAAGTGAGAGATAGACTTTGAAGGTCAATAAGTATAGTTTTGAGATACGGGCGTTCAAAGTTTTTCCTTCGTATTTCTATAAAGACAATGTTAATAAATAATGATTATTGAATGTATATTTCTTTTTTGTGTATTAATAAACCAAAACTATTTTATTTATCATAATTTAATCATAAATGATGATCCCTTTGCTCATATATCGTAGCCTGGGGCACTGCTTGAGGCAAGATGGGGCACTCCTTCCTACGTAACCCCCTCTCTCCCCTGTTCACTAACTCGGCTTATTACAGCGAATTTTCTTCTTCTGTATGTTAGCGAGATGTTTTCCTTGTATTTTCCTCTTTGGCATGATGACATTCTTGCCGAAACAAATAACAAACATAAATGCAAGAGAATGTCAGAGGTGAAACTCGAAGATGTACTCTCTTTTTACAAAGACAATTTAATAAATCATGATTATTATGAATTTCATAGTCCAATTTTTTGGGTATTAAAAAACCAAAACTATGTTATTTATCATAAATGAAGATCTCTTTGCTCAAAGATCGTAGCCTTGGGCATAGTGTGACGTGTGCTGTCAGGCAAGAAGGGGGCGTTACTAAGCAACCCTCCCCTCTCTCTTCACTAACTAGCGTATATTATGATATTCTGTAATAATGCTTGAGCGATTTTTTCTTCGTCTGTATGTTAGCGAGATGTTTTCCTTGTCTTTTCCTCATTGGCATGATGAACTTCTTGCCGAAACATACATAAACATACGTGAAAGGAAGCGAAAGTCACGAGGTGAAACTCGAACGTGTAATCTACTTGAAGTCTATGGTCGCACTGATTCATGTTGAACCAGATACTCGCTTCTGCGAGCCACGGAATCTCTACAGATGCCATTTCTCACAATTTCTTTGCCAATAATTATCAAATTTACGATAACAGAAGAAATATTGCATTTTCTTGTACGGATGAATGTTTTAGGCTTATTGAGTTATGTTTACTAATTACCTTGTAACTACGAAAGTAAGAGGAATTTTTACGAAATATTTCGTATACGTATTCTCAATTGCCATATAAAGCTCCATGAATTTTTTCATGGCTTTGCATTTTCGCCCTATACCACTGTATATAGTGGGTTTCCGGCCGGCCCCCTTAAATAAATGTATACACATCACACTTCTTTCTTTTCAATGGCAACTGTTCCTAAGTCTTTTAAATGTGCCCTACCTTTGAAGATCGGTTTTCTAGACACCGTGGTTGGACCCATCATTACATGCACAGACGCATGTAACTATCAGACACAAATTAGAATCCATAGCAACTGGTTGTACAGGCCTCGGCCTCACAAATTCATAATCATCAATTCCTTCATTTCGAAGAAGGCTGTCGCTAGGCTCTCTCTGTCTCCAAGCCAAGAAAGCTGAGGCATCACACGCACACACACACACACACACACATATATATATATATATATATATATATATATATATATATATATATATATATATATATATATATATATATATATATATATATATATGAGTCATATCACATTACGTGATTCACTATACATACATTGAGCTACAAATGTCCTTTAACAGCTAATTCACTCTACCTCGGAATTAATATATTTTCAGGTATGCTTAACCGAAGGGGAATATTATTAGGCGATAATAGAACTGTCGGCGCCTGGGCACGAACCAGGACACCATACAAATCTAGGACATCAGTGAAGCTATTTACCCACTCCACCCACCGCAAGAGGCTATAAGTTTATGCTGTCTCTCACCCTCAAATACCTTTTGCGCTCAGGTATTCACTGATTTGGAGCCGCAGCATTTAACCCACCTGCGACCTTGGGGGGGGTCGGTAGTGTTGTAGTGCTTATGACAGCACGTAGCTATTATATAAGTCACATTACATTACCGTGATTCATATACATTGAGCTACAAATGTCCTTTAATATCTAAT